>NW_028152023.1:0-178000 GCF_964638095.1 Poromitra crassiceps
CACAGTAAGATGAACAGTATGACATGACCGGGGATCATGAGTAACACAGTGAGGACGCCCTGTTTCTGCTCACCTCTCTGACCTCCGTCACATAGGTGGCGCTCTCATGCTCTGCCCTCTCCAACTCAGACTCCAAGTGCTGCTTGTCTCTTCTCAACTATGGAGCACAACAGAGATTCAGAGATGCACACTTATGAGATGTACACATGTTCCAATTAAAAAAATAAATAGCTGCAATGATAAAATTAATAACTATTATTATTCTAAATCAAGATATGAGAGTGTAAGTCTTAGAAGAAGTGCGTTTCACTGACGTTTTCCAAGTCTGCTCCATCACTTAGTCTCTCAATCTCCTGCTCCAGTGCTGTAACTTTCAGGTTCATCTAGGATAATAATAATACATTTTATTTATAGAGCACTTTTCAGGGTACTCAAGACACTTTACATATAACATATTTACATATATCTATCATAGGAAATAACATACACACTAAAAACACAACATGCAACAATCACACTAAAAGCAGTTCTGAAAAGGTGAGTTTTGATTAGTGATTTGAACATGGACGGCTGTGTGCAGTCTCAGTGTTTTTTGTGCATGTTTTTAGCGGGGGGTTCCTATCCGGAGGAAACCCCAGGGGAGCACGGGGAGAACATGCAAACTCCGCACAGAAAGGCCCTTTTGAAGAGCCCATCTGGGCAGTAGGCACTGAGGACTCGGGGATGGAGACACACCCTCAGCGCCCACAGCGTCCCAGGCGGGAATCGAACACAGGACCTTCTTGCTGTGAGGCGACAGCGCTACCACTGCACCACCATGCCCCCCGTGTGTTTGGGGAGTTCCAGAGAGAGGGGGCAACTACGTAGAATTCTCTGGGCATCCAAGGTCCGGCGCTTGGTCCTGAGTGTGGTGGAGACAGACTTGGCATCATAGCGGCAGTGAGTTCTGGAGGTACTGGAGTTTATTTTGGACATAAAGAATGCTGTTGCAGTAGTCAATTGTGAATGTGATGAGACCATGGATCAGCGTTTCGGCAGCAGAGGAGGAGAGTGATGGGCGGAGACTAGCCAGCTATGTTTTTTTAGGTGGAAAAAGGCAGTTCTGTTGATTTGTTTTACGTGGTGTTTGAAGGAGAGGATTCTGTCGAAGAAGACTCACGCCGGGATTCCACTGAGTGCATTTGCGTTGCGTTGCGGCTGTGCTCCGGTTTTGCTCCGTGCTCCGCCAACACTCAACGGCTGCGTGCAGAGCACGTCACGTCACGGCTCCGCTCCGCCAGACAGCTGGAGTGACGAGACCGACAAGTTCTCGCGGTGAAATTGCGCGAGACACTTTGTATGTGGGATAAATACAACAACAAACAGGCAGAAGATCATTGTTCCCAACTGGAGAAGCAGAGGAGGGGTGGACTTGCTTGGTGTTGTCCTTGTTTGTTTGTTTGTTTATTTATTTAAGAAAAGGGACAATGCACATTAATTAGCATGAGCACGTGAGTCCATCATGTAAATGTGCCAGATTTAGCCATACAGGCTAATTTTCATCTGCAGTCCCTGGCAGGTTGATGTTATATGTGAAACATTAACAAACACATGCAATAGTACAGAAGACATAAGTAGACAAAAGCATATAAAAGAAGAAAAGCACAAGCACATTAATAGCATATAAAAAGAACATGCATGAGCACATATAAAAAAGAAAATGCAAGATTACATTAGCATATTCTATACAATACATGCCAGAGCAACAGCACATAAGCACATAAAAACAGACAAAAGCATATAAGCACAATTATGCAGCCCCTGGTTTACTGTAAAGCACGGACAAAAGCACAGACAAAACCGCATGCCGTACAAAGCAGACAAACAATGACAAACAACGAGAAATGCTATCCTGGAGTATGGATGCATGTTTGATTGTTCAATAGACAATGTTTTATGGAGTTGGAGAAGGAGTTGAAAGATGTGATGAAAGATTGTTTAGAAAAAGAAGGTTGCGCTTCAACAATGGGTTTCTCAGTGGAGTGCCAAACCCAAAATCCAAAATCTGTTCAAAAAAGGCTGAAAGGGTAGCACATCTCAGTTTTCAAAGTCAAGGAGGACAAAATACTCACATTTCACTTGATTTATTGGCTCACATCACACAAAAACAAAACGCTTACGCGTTTCGGCAAAGAGCCTTCTTCAGAGCGTTGTGATGAAAGATGTTTCTCAGTTCTACGGGTATAGTGTTCCAGGTATGTGCTGCTCTGTAGGAGAAGGCTGACTGGCCAAAGCTACAGTACTTCTCCTATGTGGAATTTTACAGTCTCCTCTGGTAGAGGCTCTGGTAGATGAATTTTGAATTTGTGAAAAGGATGTGTCGTGTCATATATTATTTTGTGGTTTTCCACTTCAATGATTAACTTTTCCTCATACATGTTTGTCCTCTGGCTTGATATTGAATGCTGTAAGCACCTCTAGACCTGTTGACTCCAGGCCTAGCTCCGCCCAACTTGCTGCGGCTTTGCTCCGACATCCGTGAAAAATAGAAGCCTTGCGTATCTGCTTCGGAGCTCCGAATCGTCGGAGCTGGGACGGAGTAGACACGCAACGCAGCGGAGTAGGTCGGAGTTGACACATTGATTAGAGTGGAAACGTATCGGCTCCGAAGCCGTACCGCAGCGCAGACGGAGCGAACTCAGTGGAATTTGGCCGTCAGCGGTTGTGGATGTGTTGACCAAGCACGAGCCCTGGGGGATGTCTTGGGACAGAGGAGCGGTGCAGTTGTTGATTGTGATGAACTGTGGTCTGTTTGTGAGATACAGTATGACCTTAGCCAGGAGAGGGCAGTACCAGTGATGTTGAGGGAGGATTCAAGGCCGTAGAGGATAATGATGTGGTGACGGGTTGATGGTGTCAAAAGCTGCAGTGAGGTCGAGGAGGATGGATTGAAATGGTTGGAACAGGTCGTTGGACATGAGGTGGGCTTTGAGTTGGGAGGCGACATGTTCCAGTATTTAGGACAAAGAAGAATGATGCAACGAAAAGGGCACAAGATGCAATGATTTATACACCTACAGTGATTTGGTATTCAGTGTGGGAGTCGTTTTGCAGCTTAACCTGAATGCAATACCTCTTTCAGCTCTCCCTGCGATACGTCCAGCTTCACCTTCCAGCGAGACGCCTCCTGCTCCACACTGCTCTGGAGGCGCTGCAGCATGCCCTCCTGTGGACACGGCAGGTATGACAGCTTAGTTCCACAAACATTACCACCACACAACCATGAACTTGACACAAAAACCTCATCTCACCGTCTCTGCCAAAACCTTCTTGTATGTCTCACAGTCTTTCTGCATAATCCTTTGGGTTTCCTCTGACTCCTTCAGCTTCGCAGCCAGTCCCTGATAAGAGAAAAGTATGGTAGTGTGGTAAATCCATGGTGAGTCTACCTTCGCCCTAAATCTCAGTAGCAGAGGAATAACGATCAAGTTTCCACTTTAATTACCTCAGAGTCCCCTGATGCAGGGGTGGAACTGGACTGTGCTACTGCCGCCTCAAACCTGTGTAGCCATTCCTTATGGTTCTGTTAGACAGGAAAGGTGAAGAGACACATCAGTGGAACAGGGACAAGAGCAGCACCAGAGGGAAGGAGTAATGAGGGTACCGCTTAGAAGAGCAAATATACCTGCTCATTGGGTAGAGGCACATGGGGCAGAAGTCTGTGCAGAACATCTCGACACTCAGCCTGGAATGACTCCAGTGTCGTCTGGTTTTCCTGCACGGTGATGGGAGGGGGCAGAGTGGCGGGGGAAAAGGAGAGTAGAGGAGATTGAACACTGGCTGTACGAATGAGGACAACGTGTAGTGGTCATCTGAGCAGACATGACCAGAATCTGGCTCTCCCTCTCTCTACGCTCCATTATCCCAATCTGAAATGATAGCATCAGGGCTTTAGGATGCATTCTCACTCCCAAATACCCTATACCAGGGGTTCCCAAATTGAAGCATGGCGGTGGCCCACTTTGAAATCTGAAAATCTTCCAGTGCCCACTGCCCACCCAACCCTTTAATCACAACTCTGATCAACACACGCAACTAACAGGATGTATCTCCCTATGTATTTTTTTTATTTAATTAACAGAGCATGTGAATTTGGGCATACGGAGAATTAATAATCCATCCACACACAAAAAATGTAGGCAAAATATCCAAAAGCCAGATTGCCAACATGCCCCTTAGTAATCAGATATATTTGCGTGCATAGGGGTTAAAGTGGGATTTGGCAGGTGATTTTGAAAAGAAAATGCAGAAGCATTTCACTTCCTACCACCCTCCAAACAATGCACTGCACGTTTCTTTGCTTTTAGCTAGATTGAATTCAAATTAGCCTGACATGGTTTGAAAGCTGGCAGGCTGGGGGTACATCACCCAAATATGCCTTATTAATCACGTTGGTAATGTTTGTTACAATAGTGTTAGCTCAAATGCTAATGTTAAACAGTATGTGGATGGAGAATGCTAACACCATTTGCACCATGTTCCAGAATGTATAGAAAATAACCGATTATAGTTTGTTGGTGTATTATTCAAGTTTTCTAGTAGGGGTGCACGATATATCATTATATCATAGCGGTATCAGCCGATGATAGTCATTTTTTAACACATTGGCATCAGTCCGATGCTGCAATGTTAATATCTGTTTGTTATCGGTATCAGCCAAAATGTTCACATTGAGAGGAAACAATGTGGTAAATCTATCATTTATGGGCTTTTACAAATGTTTTGGAAATAAGGAAATGTATTACCGTACTTTTGCAAATTCAGTGTTTACATGTGTTTTTCACTATGTACACATTTTATTATCGTAGAAATATATGTGTGTGTGTGTGTGTGTTTATAGAGATCATATCGACATCTGTAACTATCGGTTATTGGCCATAACAGCAATGTTAATATTGGTTATCGTATCGGCCAACATTTTCATATCGGTGCATCCCTACTTTCTAGTCAAGTACGGTCCATTTGGTAGATTGTATTTGTCCAAAAACATTTGCCTAAAAAAAGACAAAGAAAGAAAGACTAGAACGACCGCAACGCGGACTTATGCCTCCGCATTAGTTAATTCTGGAGTCCAAATCGCCATTTGAGGCAAATTGGAAGAGATTCCGTCAAGGCGCTCCTGTGATGTTGCGTTACAGAGCTTGGAAATTGGGTGTGTGAGAGGTCACAGTGAGCTTGAACTTTGACCACCAAAATGTAATCAGTTCATCCTTGAGTCCAAGTCGATGTTTGAGACAAGTTTGATTAAATTCCGTCAAGGCATTCCTGAGATATCGCGTTAACAAGCTTGAAAATGGCGTTCGAGAGCTCACCTTGACCTTTGACCTTTGACCACCAAAATGTAATCAGATCATCCTTGGGCCTAAGTGAATGTTTAAGGGGAATCTGATGAAATTTTGTCAAGTTGTTCCTCAGATATGGCGTTAACAAGCTTGAAAATGGCGTTCGAGAGGTCACAGTGACCTTGACCTTTGACCTTGGACCACCAAAATCTAATCAGATCATCCTTGGGCCTAAGTGAATGTTTAAGGCGAATCTGATGAAATTTTGTCAAGTTGTTCCTCAGATATCGCGTTAACAAGCTTGAAAATGGCGTTCGAGAGGTCACAGTGACCTTGACCTTTGACCTTGGACCACCAAAATCTAATCAGATCATCCTTGGGCCTAAGTGAATGTTTAAGGCGAATCTGATGAAATTTTGTCAAGTTGTTCCTCAGATATCGCGTTAACAAGCTTGAAAATGGCGTTCGAGAGGTCAGTGAGCTTGACCTTTGACCTTGGACCACCAAAATCTAATCAGATCATCCTTGGGCCTAAGTGAATGTTTAAGGCGAATCTGATGAAATTTTGTCAAGTTGTTCCTCAGATATCGCGTTAACAAGCTTGAAAATGGCGTTCGAGAGGTCACAGTGACCTTGACCTTTGACCATCAAAATCTAATCAGATCATCCTTGGGCCTAAGTGAATGTTTAAGGCGAATCTGATGAAATTTCGTCAAGTTGTTCCTCAGATATCGCGTTAACAAGCTTGAAAATGGCGTTCGAGAGGTCACAGTGACCTTGACCTTTGACCTTGGACCACCAAAATCTAATCAGATCATCCTTGGGCCTAAGTGAATGTTTAAGGCGAATCTGATGAAATTCCATCAAGGCGTTCCTCAGATATCGCGTTAACAAGCTTGAAAATGGCGTTCGAGAGGTCACAGTGACCTTGACCTTTGACCTTGGACCACCAAAATCTAATCAGATCATCCTTGGGCCTAAGTGAATGTTTAAGGCGAATCTGATGAAATTCCATCAAGGCGTTCCTCAGATATCGCGTTAACAAGCTTGAAAATGGCGTTCGAGAGGTCACAGTGACCTTGAACTTTGACCTTGGACCACCAAAATCTAATCAGATCATCCTTGGGCCTAAGTGAATGTTTAAGGCGAATCTGATGAAATTCCATCAAGGCGTTCCTCAGATATGGCGTTAACAAACATCCGTACGGACGGACGGACGGCCGGCCGTACGTACGTACGTACGGACGGACAACCCGGATCCATAATGCCTTCGGCCTGGCTTCGCCGGCGGAGGCATAATAAAAATGAAAAAAAGGGAGATTTTGAGTGCTAGATTTTGCCATTGCACTTGCACTGGGTGAGAGAGATCTGTCCACCAATGGGACCTGACCCATTCTGCAACATGTCTCCAGATATGAGTTAGACAGTATTGTGTGTACAATGATTTAATGAGACACAAATGAGACAGAAGTGCTAATAAACATTTATGCTGCGTTCCATTTAAACCCATGTGTATCTACGTAACCACGTGTATCCCCCATGAGGGGGATACACGGTTCATCCTGTCCCTGCCCCGGCTTCTACCCCTGAAGAGGATAAGAGAAGGAGAAAGGAGGGTGGGAGAAGTCAGAAGCTTATGTTATTTATTCGGGGGAAGGCCATGTCAGGGGCCCCAATCATAAGGGGGATGAGTCAATTTCCGAACCCTCCGATTATAAGTGGTATTACTATAAAAAAGATTATTACAAAAGCATGTGCAGTAACAATGACGTTGTAGATTTGATCGTCTCCTAGAAGAGCTCCGGGTTGGCTTAGTTCTGCTCGGATTAAAAGGCTTAGGGCGGTGCCGACTATTCCGGCTCAGGCACCGAATACTAGATATAGGGTACCAATGTCTTTGTGGTTGGTTGAGAAAAATCAGCGGGTGATTGCCACAGGTAAGGTGGCCGAGTAAAGCGGTGGATTGTAGCCCCATAGACAGAGGTTTAAGCCCTCTCCTTATCAAGTCTTGGGGTGTTAACACGTTAGATTGCAAATCTAAAAACGCAGACTAGGCGTCTGCCGGGACTTACATTAACCGCCCGTGGCGGCGGAAGATAGATGAATGCTCGCTGGTTAGGGCGCTTAGCTGTTAACTAAGAGTTTGTAGGATCGAGGCCTTCTCATCTAGTAAGGCTTTAGCTTAATTAAAGTGTCTGTTTTGCATATAGCTTTCTCCTCACTGCCGTCCAATGAGGTATATAATATGGTGGTGATGCATCGGGCAACGTTCCGTTCCATAGCGATGTTTCCTGTGTGGTTGTGGAGTAAAAGGTGCTGTGCTACTCAGGCATGGCTAATGGATTTGTGAATGCTTGAGCACTGAGATACAAGGTGGGGAGCAGGCTTCTAGCATGAGACAGCGCCTTGGAGTGAGTGTGCAACAGCAAAAATGGGAAATCTTTAGAATTTCTTCCAAATACTTAACATCGCATGGTCTATATTGGATTTTCTTTTTTTTAGTTCTGACGATTTTAACCATTCCGATAAGTCCATCCACTTACACTGCCCACTGACACGAGGCTTAGCAGCCAGTAAATCATCAGTAGCCATGACTGCAAACATGGCCAGTACTTAGGCAGATGCAGCTGTTTTGGTAAGAGACAGAAATATATGTATTGATACCAAAAATGTCATTTGTATTGTTATTGTGAAACCTGCTCAATACTTATACTGTGGATTAACTCATTGAGTGCCAATGACGACTTTAGTCGTCAATTCGGATAGTAACGTTGAGTGCCAATGACGACTAAAGTCGTCAATTGCGTTTTTTGACGGTGGGACGTGGATCAAAGCCAGATCCATCTCCTGTAAAATTTTGGGGCATGTTGAATGTGTATAACCTATTTTACCGACCCATTAGGTGGCGACAGTGCTCTCCAGATTAGAGAAAGTTGAGGAAAAAAAAGCAGAAAAAGCCCTGTGATCAAAGAGAAACCGATGCATGAGCCAGACCGGCACAGATTGCTCTGGCTGCCTGGAGCCAACGTTAGCTGCGAACAGCAGTCAATCCGCTCCCACAAATGTCTCTGTCTCTGCTGCATAGCTTCTCCACACGATTAGCCGCCAGAAAATAAAACCAAAGCCAATGGTTTGGCTTATACAGTGTCGCGCTGGGAGCCGGCGCACAAGGCTGAGTGCTCCGAAAATAGACTGGGTGCAGCGCACTTTGAAACGCGCAGCAGAAAGCCTATAATCGGACGCAGCTTCATCCCAGCTCACAACCGAAACCCCAGAAACGCAGACGAACGCGAGCCCCATCCAGACTCCCCCGACGAGCGGCCGCCATCTGAACGTGGATCCGTGAGGCAGCAGAGCCTGCCATAGCAGGAGGCAGAGACTCGCCTGACACACGCAGCAGCCAGCACAGCGAGCAGAGCCACCAGAGACACTCCCACGGAGGAGGAGTTTGGAGTTGAGGGGGGTGTGGGTGCTGTTTATTGAAGGAAATTACTGTTCAGATGTTTCAGGTCAGAAAATATTAGTTTCAGAGTCAGTGATTTGCTTGAAATGCTTCATTTCACAAAAGGCTCAATATCTCAGCTCCTAGATGGAAACGCCTTTTTTTTTGCTGTTTTTGACCTATCTTCTCCGGCTGATAACTAAAGAACGGAAAATTATATCAATAAACTTTTTTTTGCTGCTGATACAATAGAGTCTCATCGTTCTTTGTGCGTGTTCGGTGTTTACATAGTAATATCACACAATATTCTGTGGGCCTCGAGAAATCACTGAAAACGCTCTGAAACTCTGGCACTGGGAGCGTCCGTTCTCCAAAAGTGGCTGGCACTCAATGAGTTAAGTGGAGCGTGGGGATGTCTCACTGCTACTGTCCGGTAATAGACCAGTCAGCTTAAGGTTAAGAGTAGGATTTGAGGCGCATTTACTGCCAAGTATTTTTTTGTGCCGAACAAAAACATAAAAATGTTGCCCTAATGATCTATAAAAGAAATTATGCATTTGTCGAGTGCCTATTAGTACAGTAGAAGAACATTGTAGACAGAGTTCACTTTTTCACTGGCTGAATATACTCTGCCCATCTACATCTACAGTATGGTAAGCTCAGCCCAGCACTCTGGACAGAGGTAATAATGGACCTGCACACCTGCTTCATTGATAGCTCATTCACTGGTTTCCCCCATTGCTCTTCACATCTGTGTGTGATCATTCCTCATGGCAACGAGATGCTCTTGTGCCATGGCTCTATCAGATAACACCTGCGTGTTCCAGTGCTGAGCCTGCACTGTTCTGTTCCCTCTGGTGTTCACGCTGGTGTTTGGGCAGAGTGTGAGACTTCATGACTGAGTATCAGAGAGGTGGTGCGTGTCACTCTGTGTCTGCTGTGTCTATTCACAAAAGAGTTGCCTCGGGGCCTATCGAGTTGTCCTACCATCATATGACCACTTGTTTCAAACCTCGGGAGGAACAGCTGATTCCGGCTGGGTCACAATCGTAACACAAGGGTACAATACAAGCTTAGTTGCTTAATACAATATATTAAGGCAGGCCTAACGGGGGGTTGGGGGGGGGGGGGGGTGGATGGCCGACTGCTAAATCGACTTTCTAAAGCTCATTGAACAGTGAAATTGAAAATTGTGAAGTGTGACAAAACTGTAAGGAGTGTGGTATCCTCCATGTTTTCAGCCTGCTGTGCAAACTACAAACTACCAGTGGAAAAATGTGCTTGTCTCCACTATTCAGCGAACAAGTGATTAGATCTGCAATAACAAGAGTTGAGTGTGCAAAGACCTTGAACGTTCTGCTCCTAGCTTCGAGAAAAACTTCTTCTAAGGTACAGACCGCTGTGCATATCTTATTTTAGCTGCGTAGTCAAAAAGTATTTCTTATCACCAGGGGCCGGTTGCACCAAGTGGTCTTAACTATGCCTGGTCGTAACTCCTACGTCGGTCTTAGTTAAGACCAGTCTTTAGAGTGGATTTACGCCTGTTGCACCAACACGGCTTACGTCTGGTCTTAACTACGCTAGTCGTAGCAATGCGCGTTCATGTGAATTGTCGGGGAATGCGCTCTGATTGGCCCACAAATGTGCCTCGCGCCCTGCTATTTCACTGACCCCCGTGAAAATAACTTGCTTTGTTTTTTTACAGTGGCCACTACTGTATGTGCATCACTACACTACACTCCTCCCACCCTCCCTCGCTCCGGGGGAAAAATGGCGGCGATTGAGCCAGACAGACAGTCTGAATGAAATTGAATGTAACGTTCCCAATTCTATGTATTAAATTCTAAAAGAATTAACAGCAACATTTGGGAAGGCTAAGCCACACAACTAGTTAGTTATAATCTTAACATCGTGCTTCAAAAGACGGAGAACTGGCTGTGTTACGACGATGACGGTAAGGAGTCAAAAAGGTCTCCGCGGAGATCTCTGTTACAGGCAGGCTCTACGCCTCCTCCTGACCAGGCATAGGAGTTACGCCTGGGCATAGTGAAAATAAGGCTTAAGCCGTCTTGGTGCAATCGGCGTAGCTGTTAGGTCGTAAAGTTACGACCAACTTAGCTTAAGACCAGTGTAAGACCAGTTGGTGCAACCGGCCCCAGATGAATACAATGCAAACGTATTTGTGAGCCAATGATTCTGACTACATATGCTGTATACATATAAATATACATACAGTATACTGCAGCTGCAAATATAAGAGAAATGTATATTGTTTCAACTGTAATGGCAAAATAAATGAAATGCCTTGTTGATCCATCAATAAATGAGTTGCTCGTGAGATGTCAGCTATGAGTGTCAGCTATAGATCATAATTAAACAGAGTCAACAATGATCAACAACCAATCAATAAGCAGTCAATCAATCATTTTACTCTCACACAACCATTTCAATTTAGTTTGTAGTGGGGCCTAAAAAAGTGGCAGCCTTATACTTGAATTAAGAATATATTCAAATGAATGGGATAACACTTGACAGTGATATTTTAAACAAGGTGTATTGTATTCCCCAAGTTCAGAATCATTTCATCATCTTCACAAAAGCTGCTGCCAAACATCTCCGATCTTCAATGTTTCTCAACTTGATTGCATGCTTGCAATCTCATGTTTTATTGGATCAACTGTGAAATCATGTAAGCAAACAAAGTTCAGGAGGATCCTGGCCTGGAACTGAAATTCAGTTTGCATTCCATCAATATAGGAATATGATTTTCTACCAAATTCAGAGACTGGAAAGGGCAACTTCTCCACCTTTCTGAGCCTAACTCCACCCACTTTGTCAATTTAGGGGGGGGGGGGGAGCATTGAGATATAATATGAATGGAGAGAGTGTCCCTATCTCCTCCCTGTATGGTCTATTGAAGCCAAAATCCTGCCAGATCAGTGAACCAGATTCTGCGCAGTAGCTCCGTTGATTTACAACCTCTGAGAGCTCCCCGCCCCTCTGAACTTTCTTATGTAGAGCTGCTGTTTCTAGAATGCGCACAGTGCGTTGTGTATTTATACACAGTCTAGCTCTGTAAATATAACACTTTAAGTTGTAATATTTTGTGTCTCGCCAAAAGTAACCAGGAAGAGTCCCACTATGAGATCAGTTTATCAAAATGACGCCTGTACGAAAATCTGATTTTGGTTGTCGGAGATTTCTCCTCCGGGCTGCTGTGCTCTCAGCCCGGACCGGAAGTGGAGGCTCCTCTCGGCCTCACTGGGGAAATTATCCGATCCACTGCTGTGTTGATTAAGCTAGCCAATGTTTCCGTGGCATTTTGATTAACTTTATGATTTAATTCCTTTTGGAGCAAATGTTGGTTTTACAAATCTAACCTTGACGCTTTACGCTACGTTGTTTACTGGTATAGTGTGGGTAGGGCAGCCTGCTGTAACGTTCCATTTAATATAGCTCAGTGGTAACGTTAGCCTAGCTGCCTAGTCTCGTCTCTGTTAACTACCGGATATCCTTACAACAGCTAAGAAAGGAGCTTGTGAAGAAGGAACAGCCCCACAGTCAAAGCATTTCTCTGAGATATCCATATAAAAATGTTTGTTGCTTTAATACCAGAAATAAAACCTCTGTTTATGTGACGCTAACGGGTTAGCGATTAGCTCATGGCTGGTGCTTGCGTACTAGGCCCCATCTTATAAAACACATTTCCTGGCAGTTGGACAACCTGGTAAGTTCTGAAAATATGTGTATATTATTGTGTTATTCCAGCTATCGTTATCGGTTGTTAAGTTATAGTAATATTAAGCCGATAAATAATGAAAAACAGCCGACTAGCGAAAGTGGCTAACGCTATTGCTAACGTAGCTGGAGTAACTACTAAAACACATATTTTCTGAACTTACTTCAGTCCCCAACCAACGTTAATTCCTCGCGTGCCTTTCTCAAAACAATGTTCTTTTTATTGCGGTCCATTGATATGTCTGGTAGCCAGCACAGCCACCCCGACCTCCAGGGAGCCACTACCCGTGCTAAGAGCCTCTGTCCCGGGTCCACACAGAGCCACCCAGACCTCCAGGCAGCGTTACATGATGAAAGCACAAAGCAGCACTGTATCCTGTCTATGTCAAACCAACGCTAGTTCTATACTGTGAAGAGCCTGTCCAGCCAATGACGGCTTGAGACTGGCTGCCACAGCTGTCAATCATCCATTTTTATCCCTTTTTATATGTCAAATAACTACTTAAAAACAAACTGATCAGAAAAATTACCACTTGCACAGGCATTAGCATGATAATGACTATCTAAAATGATACAAACCACCTTTGGAAAAAAATTATCTGACGTATACTGTGATTATTTCGGTTGTAATTTTCCCATCCACTAACATGGGGAGGCGGGCCTTGTGACCTAATACTGGATTCAGCCGTCAGGGCGGTGATCTAACATGCAGCGGCTTCACTAATGGAACCATGGAATGGCGTCCATCTTTATAAGTCGATGGGGGGGAGCAGGTTCTGACTGAAAAGGAGGGCCGGCCGGCGGGGAGGGCACCAGGGGAGCGGGCAGCAGGGGGGAGGGTAGCAGGAGAGCAGGGGGGGGGGAGCAGGAGAGCAGGGGGGGGGGAGCAGGAGAGCAGGGGGGAGGGGAGCAGGAGAGCAGGGGGGAGGGGAGCAGGTGAGCAGGGGGGAGGGGAGCAGGGGGGGGGGGGGGGGGCAGGGGAGCAGGGGAGCGGGCAGCAGGAGAGCAGGGGGGGGGAGCAGGGGAGCGGGCAGCAGGAGAGCAGGGGGGGGGAGCAGGGGGGGAGGGCAGCAGGAGAGCAGGGGGGGGGGCAGCAGGGGAGCAGGGGGGGTTTTGTGATTGCTTCACAGCAGTTAACGTTACATTCTAAAGCAGAAATAAAGTCACACAGTCAAACACGCAGCACAGCGAGAGGGCAGCTCTCTCTGCATGAGACAACAGACAGACAGACAGACAGACAGACAGACAGAACCCAGACGCCCAGGGGGCGGGACAAAGCTGCCATATTTGTTCAACAAATGCTGCACTGTGCACACTGCTTATTGGCTGAGAGCCCACGTGGGTCTAACAAAGGAGCGTTGGCGGGGGAAGGTGCGGGGGGGTTGTTTGGTCTCGAACTTTTGGAGACACGTCTCAGTGGATAACGGTTCTGTCAATAGGAAGAAGAGGGAAATTTGAATCTAGAACTGGGATTTCAACCTGGGGAGAGCAGCCACTATGCATAAAATGATCATATATGACAAATTCAAATACTTGACACAAAAATGTCAGGATTTTGACCTGAATCTATCAACAACACGACAACAACAGTTGAAAATTAAATGTGTCCAATGTGTAAGGAAACATGAACATACCACCGCCTTGGGCTACCAACATACAGTACAGTTCTGTACATGTACTACAGCAACATCTAAAGCCCAGCACAGGCTATACAAATGAGGGCCAAGCTGGGGTAAAACTATAGTGACCTGACAGTCAAGGCCCTAGTTATACCTGCTCCAGGCGGTAGGCCATCTCCTTCTGAATCTGCTGGATGGCACCCTTGGCTGACTGGTCCTGGTGAACTAGTTTGTCCCGCGACTCTCTCAGCTCTTTCAGCAGCTCCTCCACCCTGCCCTCCAACTGCAGACACAAAAGCACACAAAGGGTAAGTAAGCACTAAGCAACGCGTCAGACAACATTTCAGCCTGGACCACACCTGGCCTGACCAGCTAGACAGGATGACATTTCAGCCTGGACCACACCTGGCCTGACCAGCTAGACAGGATGACATGTCAGCCTGGACCACACCTGGCCTGACCAGCTAGACAGGATGACATGTCAGCCTGGACCACACCTGGCCTGACCAGCTAGACAGGATGACATGTCAGCCTGGACCACACCTGGCCTGACCAGCTAGACAGGATGACATGTCAGCCTGGACCACACCTGGCCTGACCAGCTAGACAGGATGACATGTCAGCCTGGACCACACCTGGCCTGACCAGCTAGACAGGATGACATGTCAGCCTGGACCACACCTGGCCTGACCAGCTAGACAGGATGACATGTCAGCCTGGACCACACCTGGCCTGACCAGCTAGACAGGATGACATGTCAGCCTGGACCACACCTGGCCTGACCAGCTAGACAGGATGACATTTCAAAAGGTTTAGACAGCAGAGGAAGGGGAAGGCAAATGAGCATTGTTCCAGGAAGAGATTGCATTAACCAAATATTTTCCGTCACAAACAGATTTTTTTTTTTTTTTTAAACTATGATCAATCTTTGCTGAGCAAGAATTTTGTGCGAAAAGAATCAAACGGCCGTCCCATATAGTCCCAAATATATATATATGTCCCAAATATACGCTGGCTGTGATTGAAGCAATTAAACGCCGGGGCTATTAATAGACGTTTTACTGTAATCTAAATTTGTTCTTCTGTATATTAAATGTTATTGTGGCCAATGTTTTTGTTAATAAAATTATATTAAATAGTCTCATTATCATTTTAAAATGTCAAATGACGGAATGTTTACGACTCTGTCGTCCAAATTACAAACGACGAGTCGGATGCCCCGGTGCCTCACCTGGTAGCATGTACCACAAAGGCTTACAGGCAATGTACACGAGATGCATTGCGGCTGCGTTGCGGATCCGGCAAAACCGCCGGATCGAGTCTCGCCCATGTTAATTGATGGCCGATACATGCGGTATGGGAAAATTACGCACCTGGTCTATTTCTGTCGGATCCCGCATACGTCTGACAGATTACATGAGTGTGGGTCTGTTCTTCACAGCCGTGAATTTCTATAACGTTACATTGATTACATTGAGCATATTGTGGCTTTGCCACAGTTTATGTATTATATACAATGTTGCGTCAATCTACTGGTTTAGTGTCCAGCCAAAGTGAGTTCATCTGCCCGCTCCGGGGGAGCAGCCATAACGTGTTGGGAGGCAATGTGAATGTGTCAATGGCGTTTACCACACGCTGTTTACCTGTGTTAAAAAACAACAACACGTGTACAGTATAAGTGGTAATTATGATGTAAAAAATATATATATATCTTCACTGTCTACCTACTGTCCTGTCAAATAATGGTGAAAAAGACCAAAAAAATAAACAGGGGATGGACAAACAGACAATGAGAAAGTCTAACCCAACCTCTGGCTCCAGCCCTCAATATGTTTGAAACAAAGGAGAACTGGTACAGTATGCCTATGGCAAGGTAAACCTGAAATAATAATGATGGTATTTATTTAATCTAAGTAGGTCTTCTTTCGCTGCCTTCTCTGAAATTCAACTAATCAGTGTCAACCTAATTGCTCAGCATTTCCCAGTGTTTTATAGCCAAGCTTTATAGCTGCCTTGGCTATAAAACACTAACACCCCCACACCCCACACACACACACACGTCAAATCAATCAAAGTCCGACAAATTTAAATCTGGCCGTCAGCAAGTCCGGCAAAAAAAAAAAAAAATCCATCAGCACAATTATGAAGCACTAATTTCCCAACACCACACACACACACACACACACACACACACACACACACACACGCAATTAGACCCTGACCACAAGCTTGAATAAGGAATTTCCTACAGGAAACATTATTATTCTTAAAAAAAAGGGGGGGATACAATGTCTACTATTAATGGTAAAGTGTCCAGTCTGTCCACTATCAATAGGACAGTCAGCAAATAGTGAGAACTATTCTAGTTAGGAAAAAAGAACAGAAAGGAGAAAGCCAAACATTCACTGGGCTTGCATGTACATCATAAACAATCTTACACATTGTAGCAGCTTGCATTCAAAACAACGCTGAAGCTGCGTTCACACCAACCTATTAACGTTTTTCGCTGGCATCGAGTTTACATACAAAGTCAATGCAAACGAGCGATTGAGCGTATATTCGCCCGGGAGAAAAATCGCTGGGCGTCCGAGCGACAGAGAGAGAGCGATAGGGCGAAAATTCGCTCGTCACCCGAGATGAAATATCTCAACTCGAGCGAAATTTCACTGGCATCAGTCGCTCGCTGTTCAACGCTGATTGGCTGCCGTGTGAGAGTGAGTCAAGGATCACACTGGCTTGGAACAAACCGCATTGACAGCTGACATGAAGTGAAGTCTGTACTACCGGTATAGAGCTTGCGTTAGGAGCACGCTGATAGGCTTAGCTTGTAAACAACTACGGTGGCTCGTAGTGGACAAATATCATGACATTGCGTAACGTTATAGCCCCCAGGTGTCGAGCGATTTAAACAGAGCGACTCCAAAGGGTTGAATCGAGCGACAGAGAGTGTATTTGCCATGTTTCCCATGCTGTCAAGCCTCTTAGCTTTCCACCCAGTGAGGAGCATTGCATTAGCACCCAGTGAGAGGACTACAGGACGGAACAGCACCTGGCACCTGAGGCGGTCCCAGGGAAAATATGACGTGTGCTCTGCTGCTGATACTCTCACCCACAAGCAGTTTTTGCCCAAAACGCCCAAATCTCATTTTAAATTAGCATTAGGATTAGACTGTTGTGATGTCATTATTCAGTTTTAACCATCAATAATTGTTCCTTTTCTCATTATTTCATTTCTCAGAGTAAATACTGTATATTTATTTCGAGATTTTTGTCAATTATTTGTGCTGTTATGGTTATAATTAGCCTAGTTACTCACTTCTACACTATCTTAGATTGTGTTACTTATGGATGGCATGGAATTATAGTGAAAATAGATTATCCCCCCTTTTTGCTGGGGACCCCACTTTGAAAACCACTGGCTTAGGCTAGAACTGTTGCGAGAAGGTTTCAGGATTTATCTCTATGCATTAGGCTGTGATTACTATTTATATAAATCTATTTATTCACATAGATTCATGATATATTATGGTATACAGCCTACCTGTGACATCAATGTTTTGATTCATCCTATGATGTCTCACACTCAGGTGTGCTTTCACAAGACAGGTGTTGTCCATTCAATCAGCTAACCTGTCTTTATAATGGCTGTCTTGCACTGTTTGTATGATACTTGACAAAGTCTATGGCCGAAACTGTTGTCAAATAGCGTTAAATTACACTTAATTGCATCTGGAACGAGAGTGTGTCTTCCTGTGAACAGTGCTGCACTACTCATTTAGTTATCAACTTTGGAGCGTTATTTACCCCCCCTTCCCGACATCCTAGGTTGACATGCTTCATCCCAATCGATTCCTTATTTCTTCTACTTTCATATGATATAAAGATCACCACTCAAGCTTTAAAATTGAGCCCGCTGTCAGCTATCGATTTACAGGCCAAATTCAGTTAAAAAATGTGTGAATCTAAAGTTTGCGGGTTTTAGTATAAGAAATTACAGGATGAAACTTCAATACGACAAAAATAGCGCTGCTCGGTGAACCATTTCCACGCCGAATTTAATAGAAGGTTCGGATAACTTGAAATCAATTGACTTACTTGAATATCCGTGCTGTCTGTAGGGGAAACGCTGCAGTCGAGACGTTGCAAATATTCCAGTTTTCTGACATTGCAAAAAGCCCGTATCGCGCAGCTCGTCTCCCCGCAACTCGAAACTCGTTTTGGTGGTAATCCAATATCAACGACTGTCTGGCTTGTGAACACTTACTGATTGATAAAAAAGTAAATAAAAATAAGAGGGAAATATGATATGCTGCTACTGTCTCAGTAAATCCTTCCTGTCAGGTCAAGCAGTGGATTTCACCTCCTTGATTCAGCGTGAGAGACGACAGACCAGGCAGTGGAACAACGTTGCCGATTTTCAGACGTATTCATCAGCATTGGACAATACAGAATGTCAATCAATGTCAAGCAATCTATCTATCAAACAACAACCAATTAGGGTTTCACCTGGTTTCACGGGCTAAGGGAGAGCTCCCCTCCTCCTCAATCTGATTCGTTGGAAAACACATCACTCTCACTGTTTTCTGTGAATTGCAAGTCTTTTTCAACCAATCTTATTTTTTCATTAGATAAATTACCAAATAAATCAAGCCCACAGGGCGGGTGTTTTTTAATCCCCTCCCCCATGCTGGGACCAGGGCCAGAGTGACTCGTCTGCATGGAGCTATATAATGAATGAAAAAATGAGCGTCTGCACATAAGAAAAAACACATTTGATTGATATTTTATTATAAAAAAAAATATGAAAAATGAAAAATATAAAAATAAAAATAAAAAATATATTTTTTTAATATATATTTTTTTTATATAAAATCCCCAATCTAATAGAGGAGGACCATCCTCCTATGCCTCACTGGAAAAACCTCCTCTGATATATATATATGGGGGGTTTCAAAGTCTGAGACTGTGCCCCCCCCCCCCCAGTTTACTTGCTTAGTTAATTACTGGACAGTACCTATTATTATTTTATTTTACCCCAGAGACACTCAACAATTGAGCCAAGATAGCCTGATATTGCTGTTTGGAATACCTCAGACTAAAACAAATGCATAAGAAAGGTCTGTCTGAAGGCATTTATTTGTTTCTGACTCTAAAATTCCTCCCAAACTACTGTTTGTCTCTGAACTATCTGTTTAACCAAAGGAGATCTCCTTTTGATAACTAATGTAAAAACGTACGGCAATATTTTTCACTTCCATTCAATGAGCCACCCTGGGGAGGCCCGCCTCCCACTTTGCAAACCTCTGTGCTATAGACCAAATCACCGTGACATCACCATGTAAGCAACATTTACTTCTGCGTACCACTTCGGGAAGGCGCCAGGTTTAAATTTGCGTGTTGTCAAATAAATGCTGTCAAACTCTCGTTGTTTTCGGCCGACTACTTTCAATTTAAATGTTCAAACGGTTGGTAAACATGCTTGTCCGGTACATGTATTCACGGGACGAATACATGTACCGTGACACCCCTACTGTAAGGCTACGTGTCGAGGAAGCTATGTGACTGATGGATCCTTGAATCTTGTTCAAAATCCCATTGGAGAGTTTCAAAAATGAACGGGGCCAGGCAGAGAGATAGTAAGCTTACTATTCTGCATTCTTCAAAACAGATGTGTTTTTTTGCGGATAACGCCAACAGAGATGACATTATATAATGTTATCTTTTCACTCTTTTCACTGATTTATTGTCAACTGAAGAGAACGGGAGGAAGACACCGAGTCAAAGTAAACCGTTATATCAAATACATCTGAGTCTCAATCCTTTTGTTGTACAAAGTACAAAGCCTGGGAATCAGCTGGGACGATTTACACATAACCTCTCAGATTATTCACTTTTATTTGTTTATCTGCGAATATTTAAAGGTCCCAATTTGTGCAGCTGTAACCTCTTAAAAACGTGTGTCTCTGGTCCATAAAACATGATTCTGGATTAATTTGTCGAAAATATAGCAACCCCGTTTGTTCTGACGGAGTTGTCACTTCCTCATCTCGTCGCGTCCAAGACCAAGAATGGTCTGTTTCTATAATATATTCAGAACGAACAGTTCCCATTGGCCGCTGAGGGAGAGCCCGCCCCAGGCCAATCAGATTAGCGTCTGTGGACCAGCACGCTAGGTTGTGTCCACAACTAACGTTAGCAACGAGCTATCGCTAACTTAACGGTTGCTACGCTGAAGAGGACATCTCAAAATGCCTAGACTTACCGAATGCACCTCCGCAGTTGCTGGATCACGTACAGTTGGCGTCACTCCAGCTAGAAGTGTTAATTTTGTGGCTATAGACAAAATGGCGCAGGTAGCTTGTGTGAGAGAGACTGCGCGCAGTATGCTTAAGGACCCGCGTGACGTCACATTAACCCGTCTGGGGGACAGTGGCGTGCCGTCCATTAGGCGAACTAGGCAAATGCTAGGGGCGCTTGAGCCGTTAGGGGCGCCAGAGAGGGTAAAAAAAAAAAAACTTTTTCATGATAATAGGCCTACTATTATTTTACAATAGTAGACAAAAAATAAGCACAACAACGTCTTAAGTCTTTAAATAATAGTGAAATCATTTTTCTAATTCTGGCTTTCTGGCTGCCTGGGCTGCAGCACTTTCACCATGGTCCCTAATCCATACCACCCCACCCCCTGCGCGGCCGCGTCCCTTCTACCTGCTCGGAGCTCAGCAAAAATCTTGCCTAGGGCACCAACTTGGTCAGGCACGCCACTGCTGGGGGAACAGAGCATTAGGGGGCGTGGCTTGAAGGAGACTGCAGGGGGAAGCTGGATAGGGACAAATCTAACTCTGGCAGTTCTGAGGTTGTGACCACTACAGGGAGGGATGACAGCAGTATATATGCATTTACAAGTAAAAACAGCTTTTGCACGGAATGGGACCTTTAACTTGGCTTTCAGGCTCTTTTCCAGCTCCACCCTGGTCACAATCACACAGGTCAGCACATTGGCACTGAGAGCTGACCAGTACAACGAGCTCCACTGCAGCAGCCAGCTGGGCTTTTACTATGGGAGCTCAGAAAACTTTGTGAAATGCGCACAAAGTCTCAAACCCTTCTTTCCCGTACTTACTGGAAAAGTGAAACCCACCCCGTTGTCTGTCAGACAGTGGGGGTATCTTTCAACAGGGTTTAGAAGTTTTTCTTCTTCTGCCGTTTTATTCTTCTTCTGAACATGTAGGTATTTTGACGTTGACTAAAGAAACACTGCCGCCTAGTGGCCGCTTTTAGATAGGATTCCAAATTAGTGCTTACATCAAACGCAAATGCTACATAAAACAAATACAACAGGGGGAGGGGTTGGTGGGAGTATTAGGCTACTCACATGCGCTCTGTTTACAAACTTGTGTACAATAAAGATTTAAAGTGGGGGGAAATGCCTTTGCCCTGTCAAACAGCTGGAATACAGACATCTGAGAGGGAGGCGCACCCCACACTTTGAAAATCACTGCTCTAGAGTAAAACCTTTTTGTGTGGATTGCCTAGATCTTATTAAATAGTGGACATTTATTCATTCCCACATATTAGACACTATTTCTGATGGTAAAAATAGCGTAAAAAGCAGAATTCAGACATATTCAAAGGGAAAAAAACAGAATTTGGGATTTGTTGCTTTTTTCCCCCGTTTTCGTACCGTGCCGTATTCGTACCGAACCGTGACCCCAAAACCGAGGTACGTACCGAACCGTGACTTTTGTGTACCGTGACACCCCTACCTTACAGGCAATGTTAACTTTCCAAAATTATTATTCTTTGTACTTGGGCCAATTTCCCCCTGCTGCCCTGGTCACTGCTCCACCCTCTGCTGATCTGAGAGCCGTAGACTAGCAACATGTTTCCTCCGACACATGCGCAGTTGCCAGCAGTGTTGGGCAAGTTACTTTCAAAATGTAATATACTACATATTACTAGTTACTTTCATTTGAAAGTAATAAGTTACTTTACAATATTACTTTCTGTGTAGAGTAACTCGTTACTTATTACACTACTTTTGTATTACTTTCACCAAAACAACAGCAGCAGCAGAATGACATTACCGCCCCGGAACCATCCCGAAAAATAATTTCAACCGCCTTGAAATCAGTGTAAACAATCCAAAATTCTAAATGTTATTATTTTCCTTTGTTATTGTCATCTATAGTGGTTGTTTGCATAAAAACACACTGTAGAAAAGGGTCCATAATGGCCCACCGTCAGGCCTGTTCTTGGGGCAGTCGATGCCCACGAGCCGGCGCGCCAACGACGTAATGACGATGACACCGCCGTGACATCATCAATGATGATGTCAGAGTTCACCTGTGAGGTCATCGGCGATGTCAGACGTCTAGGCTGACTGTGATGGCAGACGGGACTTTACGGGGTCACCGATGATGTCATAGCTCCTTGGACGTTGTGACATCACCAACGGGGTATATAAACAAAGCGTTCTGTGACGCTGTACCCTTCCTTCCCTATTCTCCTTCATAATGTCAACCCTTGCCACGACTAATCTGTGATTCTGACCGATCACGGCCCGTGAGCCCTCATCTACGATCCAGCACACTTCACGAGGCAAGCCCAAAAGCTTCGCCCCCAGCAAGCCCACAAGCTTCGCTACACACACAGTTTGATTAGAAAATAACTATCTTTTTTTAAATATGTGCTTTGATTTTATCAAATGTAACTCAATTTGTAACTTGAGTTACTTGACAAAGTAACTGGTATAATATTACTGAAATCCTATAAGTAATAAGTTATATTACTGAGTTACTGCTAAAAGTAATATATTACATGTAATATGTTACTTTTGTAATGAGTTACCCCCCCAACACTGGTTGCCAGCCGCTTCTTGTCACCTGACAGCAGGGAGCTTCACTGGCAGGACGTAGCACGTGGGAGGATCACGCTATTAAGTCCAAGAAATTGTGTGCTCAACTCAGTGTTAAATACTTTGAGTGCCGGCCCAACAAAACATGAAAAGTCAAATGGAACTGGCAGAACTCACAGCTTCAAGTCTACACCGAGGAAGGCCACAGGCTGAAACGCGTCTGTTTTGTTTACTGCTCTATGTGGATTTAAAGCTTTTTGTGAAACTTCACCTGTGAGTGCTGCCAGTTCCATTTGACTTTTCAGGATCACGCTATTCCCACCAGTTCCCTTCTGCTTTGAACATGTGCTCTGACCAACCAGGACCAGGACAAATACCCATAATCCGGCTTCGAACCCACGGACACAGCCAATCGTGCCTTTATGGACGCCCGACCAAGCTGGGGGCAACATGCGACCCTCGTGTTGGTAACAATGTTAACTTTTAATTCAAATAAAGAACACGAAAATCTCTGACGCATCACCGACACCTACCCACCCACCACCGCAGAGATCCCGGTTCAATTCTTACTTCCGGCTCAGACGTTCCCGACAGACACAATTGGCCGTGTCTGCGGGTGGGAAGCCATTGGGGTGTGAGTCCTGGTCGCTGCACTTGGCGCCTCCTCTAGTCGGTCGGGGCTAGCCTGTTCGGGGGGAGGGGAACTGGGGGGAATAGCGTGATCTTCCCATGCGCCTCACTGTCAGGTGAAAAGAAGCGGCTGGCAACTGCGCATGTGTCGGAGGAAGCGTGTGCTACTCTACAACTCTCCCAAGATCAGCAGAGGTGGTGGATCAACTGACAGACAGCAGAGTTCCAGGGCGGTCAGGTCTTTACTCGCTGTGTCCCACAGCAGGATAAAGTGGTGTCACGCCCCCTCTCATCTGACACCCACAGGCAGTGTGCAGACAGATTGAAAAACTTTCCATCTCTGTTCAGACAAGATCTGCCCATGGTGCTGGCCTCACTGGGACCTCTGTCTTGACCTATACCTCAGGCAAATGTTGTCTTGTCAGAAGTGCTCCCCCATCCCTCCCAGTGTCCCTGTATCGTTATACATTGACTTCAACTCTATGTACTGAATTGCTTTTATGCAATTGTTGATGTGCAGAATCAGTGCAATTGTTTGTCTAGTATCTGTTAATTATTTGACTCACTCTATCGTTCGTGAATACGTTGTCAATCTAGATAATTTCTGTCATGATAAGCACATTTGAAGACATTTTTCAAACACAGGAGAGAAAGAGATGCAGAATGAGAGAGAGACACACACACAGAGAGAGAGATTACTCCTTTAAAAAGTAATACAATTACTTCACTTATTACTGTACTTGGTATCAAAAGTAATTAGCTATGTTACTCGTTACATTACTATTGCTTTTGCTCAGGGGCGTGCAGAGACCCTTAGAGGGGCAGGGTCTCACGCTGGATAAAGTGGTGTCACCCCGCCTCTCATCTGACGTCCACAGGCAGTGTGCAGACAACTATCTAGACATGATTGAAAAACTTTCCATCTCTGTTCAGACAAAGATCTGCCCATGGTGCTGGCCTCACTGGGACCTCTGTCTTCTTGACCCTACCTCAGGCACCCACCACTGATTACCGGCAACCAATCAGGAGGTCAAAGGTCACAGCACCAACAGATGGAACAGATATGCAACGGTCGCTGAAACACGTCCTTTGATGTACTGACCCAGTGGTAACTAGAACGACCGCACCTCACATATATGCCTCCACCAACAAGTGAGCAGTCGACATCCATGTCTGTCCAGACTTTGATGTTTGAGCAAAATGTGAAGAAATTCCGCAACATGTTAATGAGCGAGAAAATGGCGTTCGTTAGGTCAGTGACCTTGAACTTTGACCACCAAAATGTAATCAGTTCATCCTGGAGTCCAAGTGGACGTTTGAGGCAAATTTGATGAAATTCCTCAAGATGTTTAATAAACAACAAACAATGTTGCAGAGATATTGCGTTAATGAGCTTGAAAATGTGTTCGAGAGGTCACAGTGAGCTTGACCTTTGATAACCAAAATCTAATCAGTTCATCCTTCAGTCCAAGTTGACGTTTGAGCCAAATTGGAAGAAATTCCGTCAAGGCGTTCCTGAGATATCGCATTCACGAACATCGGACGGACAACGCAAAACCATAACTAGAGATGCATGTGCACCATCAATTCAACAATAGTGAAATATTCATTGTTGTGTGAACTACATATGCCCCAATTAAACAATGTATTGTAGAGCATGTCATAACCACCCATTGAAACACATATGACAAACATAACAGACACCCACCCAACAGAGCTCGTCCCTATGCCACAGTAAGATGAACAGTATGACATGACCGGGGATCATGAGTAACACAGTGAGGACGCCCTGTTTCTGCTCACCTCTCTGACCTCCGTCACATAGGTGGCGCTCTCATGCTCTGCCCTCTCCAACTCAGACTCCAAGTGCTGCTTGTCTCTTCTCAACTATGGAGCACAACAGAGATTCAGAGATGCACACTTATGAGATGTACACATGTTCCAATTAAAAAAATAAATAGCTGCAATGATAAAATTAATAACTATTATTATTCTAAATCAAGATATGAGAGTGTAAGTCTTAGAAGAAGTGCGTTTCACTGACGTTTTCCAAGTCTGCTCCATCACTTAGTCTCTCAATCTCCTGCTCCAGTGCTGTAACTTTCAGGTTCATCTAGGATAATAATAATACATTTTATTTATAGAGCACTTTTCAGGGTACTCAAGACACTTTACATATAACATATTTACATATATCTATCATAGGAAATAACATACACACTAAAAACACAACATGCAACAATCACACTAAAAGCAGTTCTGAAAAGGTGAGTTTTGATTAGTGATTTGAACATGGACGGCTGTGTGCAGTCTCAGTGTTTTTTGTGCATGTTTTTAGCGGGGGGTTCCTATCCGGAGGAAACCCCAGGGGAGCACGGGGAGAACATGCAAACTCCGCACAGAAAGGCCCTTTTGAAGAGCCCATCTGGGCAGTAGGCACTGAGGACTCGGGGATGGAGACACACCCTCAGCGCCCACAGCGTCCCAGGCGGGAATCGAACACAGGACCTTCTTGCTGTGAGGCGACAGCGCTACCACTGCACCACCATGCCCCCCGTGTGTTTGGGGAGTTCCAGAGAGAGGGGGCAACTACGTAGAATTCTCTGGGCATCCAAGGTCCGGCGCTTGGTCCTGAGTGTGGTGGAGACAGACTTGGCATCATAGCGGCAGTGAGTTCTGGAGGTACTGGAGTTTATTTTGGACATAAAGAATGCTGTTGCAGTAGTCAATTGTGAATGTGATGAGACCATGGATCAGCGTTTCGGCAGCAGAGGAGGAGAGTGATGGGCGGAGACTAGCCAGCTATGTTTTTTTAGGTGGAAAAAGGCAGTTCTGTTGATTTGTTTTACGTGGTGTTTGAAGGAGAGGATTCTGTCGAAGAAGACTCACGCCGGGATTCCACTGAGTGCATTTGCGTTGCGTTGCGGCTGTGCTCCGGTTTTGCTCCGTGCTCCGCCAACACTCAACGGCTGCGTGCAGAGCACGTCACGTCACGGCTCCGCTCCGCCAGACAGCTGGAGTGACGAGACCGACAAGTTCTCGCGGTGAAATTGCGCGAGACACTTTGTATGTGGGATAAATACAACAACAAACAGGCAGAAGATCATTGTTCCCAACTGGAGAAGCAGAGGAGGGGTGGACTTGCTTGGTGTTGTCCTTGTTTGTTTGTTTGTTTATTTATTTAAGAAAAGGGACAATGCACATTAATTAGCATGAGCACGTGAGTCCATCATGTAAATGTGCCAGATTTAGCCATACAGGCTAATTTTCATCTGCAGTCCCTGGCAGGTTGATGTTATATGTGAAACATTAACAAACACATGCAATAGTACAGAAGACATAAGTAGACAAAAGCATATAAAAGAAGAAAAGCACAAGCACATTAATAGCATATAAAAAGAACATGCATGAGCACATATAAAAAAGAAAATGCAAGATTACATTAGCATATTCTATACAATACATGCCAGAGCAACAGCACATAAGCACATAAAAACAGACAAAAGCATATAAGCACAATTATGCAGCCCCTGGTTTACTGTAAAGCACGGACAAAAGCACAGACAAAACCGCATGCCGTACAAAGCAGACAAACAATGACAAACAACGAGAAATGCTATCCTGGAGTATGGATGCATGTTTGATTGTTCAATAGACAATGTTTTATGGAGTTGGAGAAGGAGTTGAAAGATGTGATGAAAGATTGTTTAGAAAAAGAAGGTTGCGCTTCAACAATGGGTTTCTCAGTGGAGTGCCAAACCCAAAATCCAAAATCTGTTCAAAAAAGGCTGAAAGGGTAGCACATCTCAGTTTTCAAAGTCAAGGAGGACAAAATACTCACATTTCACTTGATTTATTGGCTCACATCACACAAAAACAAAACGCTTACGCGTTTCGGCAAAGAGCCTTCTTCAGAGCGTTGTGATGAAAGATGTTTCTCAGTTCTACGGGTATAGTGTTCCAGGTATGTGCTGCTCTGTAGGAGAAGGCTGACTGGCCAAAGCTACAGTACTTCTCCTATGTGGAATTTTACAGTCTCCTCTGGTAGAGGCTCTGGTAGATGAATTTTGAATTTGTGAAAAGGATGTGTCGTGTCATATATTATTTTGTGGTTTTCCACTTCAATGATTAACTTTTCCTCATACATGTTTGTCCTCTGGCTTGATATTGAATGCTGTAAGCACCTCTAGACCTGTTGACTCCAGGCCTAGCTCCGCCCAACTTGCTGCGGCTTTGCTCCGACATCCGTGAAAAATAGAAGCCTTGCGTATCTGCTTCGGAGCTCCGAATCGTCGGAGCTGGGACGGAGTAGACACGCAACGCAGCGGAGTAGGTCGGAGTTGACACATTGATTAGAGTGGAAACGTATCGGCTCCGAAGCCGTACCGCAGCGCAGACGGAGCGAACTCAGTGGAATTTGGCCGTCAGCGGTTGTGGATGTGTTGACCAAGCACGAGCCCTGGGGGATGTCTTGGGACAGAGGAGCGGTGCAGTTGTTGATTTTGATGAACTGTGGTCTGTTTGTGAGATACAGTATGACCTTAGCCAGGAGAGGGCAGTACCAGTGATGTTGAGGGAGGATTCAAGGCCGTAGAGGATAATGATGTGGTGACGGGTTGATGGTGTCAAAAGCTGCAGTGAGGTCGAGGAGGATGGATTGAAATGGTTGGAACAGGTCGTTGGACATGAGGTGGGCTTTGAGTTGGGAGGCGACATGTTCCAGTATTTAGGACAAAGAAGAATGATGCAACGAAAAGGGCACAAGATGCAATGATTTATACACCTACAGTGATTTGGTATTCAGTGTGGGAGTCGTTTTGCAGCTTAACCTGAATGCAATACCTCTTTCAGCTCTCCCTGCGATACGTCCAGCTTCACCTTCCAGCGAGACGCCTCCTGCTCCACACTGCTCTGGAGGCGCTGCAGCATGCCCTCCTGTGGACACGGCAGGTATGACAGCTTAGTTCCACAAACATTACCACCACACAACCATGAACTTGACACAAAAACCTCATCTCACCGTCTCTGCCAAAACCTTCTTGTATGTCTCACAGTCTTTCTGCATAATCCTTTGGGTTTCCTCTGACTCCTTCAGCTTCGCAGCCAGTCCCTGATAAGAGAAAAGTATGGTAGTGTGGTAAATCCATGGTGAGTCTACCTTCGCCCTAAATCTCAGTAGCAGAGGAATAACGATCAAGTTTCCACTTTAATTACCTCAGAGTCCCCTGATGCAGGGGTGGAACTGGACTGTGCTACTGCCGCCTCAAACCTGTGTAGCCATTCCTTATGGTTCTGTTAGACAGGAAAGGTGAAGAGACACATCAGTGGAACAGGGACAAGAGCAGCACCAGAGGGAAGGAGTAATGAGGGTACCGCTTAGAAGAGCAAATATACCTGCTCATTGGGTAGAGGCACATGGGGCAGAAGTCTGTGCAGAACATCTCGACACTCAGCCTGGAATGACTCCAGTGTCGTCTGGTTTTCCTGCACGGTGATGGGAGGGGGCAGAGTGGCGGGGGAAAAGGAGAGTAGAGGAGATTGAACACTGGCTGTACGAATGAGGACAACGTGTAGTGGTCATCTGAGCAGACATGACCAGAATCTGGCTCTCCCTCTCTCTACGCTCCATTATCCCAATCTGAAATGATAGCATCAGGGCTTTAGGATGCATTCTCACTCCCAAATACCCTATACCAGGGGTTCCCAAATTGAAGCATGGCGGTGGCCCACTTTGAAATCTGAAAATCTTCCAGTGCCCACTGCCCACCCAACCCTTTAATCACAACTCTGATCAACACACGCAACTAACAGGATGTATCTCCCTATGTATTTTTTTTATTTAATTAACAGAGCATGTGAATTTGGGCATACGGAGAATTAATAATCCATCCACACACAAAAAATGTAGGCAAAATATCCAAAAGCCAGATTGCCAACATGCCCCTTAGTAATCAGATATATTTGCGTGCATAGGGGTTAAAGTGGGATTTGGCAGGTGATTTTGAAAAGAAAATGCAGAAGCATTTCACTTCCTACCACCCTCCAAACAATGCACTGCACGTTTCTTTGCTTTTAGCTAGATTGAATTCAAATTAGCCTGACATGGTTTGAAAGCTGGCAGGCTGGGGGTACATCACCCAAATATGCCTTATTAATCACGTTGGTAATGTTTGTTACAATAGTGTTAGCTCAAATGCTAATGTTAAACAGTATGTGGATGGAGAATGCTAACACCATTTGCACCATGTTCCAGAATGTATAGAAAATAACCGATTATAGTTTGTTGGTGTATTATTCAAGTTTTCTAGTAGGGGTGCACGATATATCATTATATCATAGCGGTATCAGCCGATGATAGTCATTTTTTAACACATTGGCATCAGTCCGATGCTGCAATGTTAATATCTGTTTGTTATCGGTATCAGCCAAAATGTTCACATTGAGAGGAAACAATGTGGTAAATCTATCATTTATGGGCTTTTACAAATGTTTTGGAAATAAGGAAATGTATTACTTTTGCAAATTCAGTGTTTACATGTGTTTTTCACTATGTACACATTTTATTATCGTAGAAATATATGTGTGTGTGTGTGTGTGTTTATAGAGATCATATCGACATCTGTAACTATCGGTTATTGGCCATAACAGCAATGTTAATATTGGTTATCGTATCGGCCAACATTTTCATATCGGTGCATCCCTACTTTCTAGTCAAGTACGGTCCATTTGGTAGATTGTATTTGTCCAAAAACATTTGCCTAAAAAAAGACAAAGAAAGAAAGACTAGAACGACCGCAACGCGGACTTATGCCTCCGCATTAGTTAATTCTGGAGTCCAAATCGCCATTTGAGGCAAATTGGAAGAGATTCCGTCAAGGCGCTCCTGTGATGTTGCGTTACAGAGCTTGGAAATTGGGTGTGTGAGAGGTCACAGTGAGCTTGAACTTTGACCACCAAAATGTAATCAGTTCATCCTTGAGTCCAAGTCGATGTTTGAGACAAGTTTGATTAAATTCCGTCAAGGCATTCCTGAGATATCGCGTTAACAAGCTTGAAAATGGCGTTCGAGAGCTCACCTTGACCTTTGACCTTTGACCACCAAAATGTAATCAGATCATCCTTGGGCCTAAGTGAATGTTTAAGGGGAATCTGATGAAATTTTGTCAAGTTGTTCCTCAGATATGGCGTTAACAAGCTTGAAAATGGCGTTCGAGAGGTCACAGTGACCTTGACCTTTGACCTTGGACCACCAAAATCTAATCAGATCATCCTTGGGCCTAAGTGAATGTTTAAGGCGAATCTGATGAAATTTTGTCAAGTTGTTCCTCAGATATCGCGTTAACAAGCTTGAAAATGGCGTTCGAGAGGTCACAGTGACCTTGACCTTTGACCTTGGACCACCAAAATCTAATCAGATCATCCTTGGGCCTAAGTGAATGTTTAAGGCGAATCTGATGAAATTTTGTCAAGTTGTTCCTCAGATATCGCGTTAACAAGCTTGAAAATGGCGTTCGAGAGGTCAGTGAGCTTGACCTTTGACCTTGGACCACCAAAATCTAATCAGATCATCCTTGGGCCTAAGTGAATGTTTAAGGCGAATCTGATGAAATTTTGTCAAGTTGTTCCTCAGATATCGCGTTAACAAGCTTGAAAATGGCGTTCGAGAGGTCACAGTGACCTTGACCTTTGACCATCAAAATCTAATCAGATCATCCTTGGGCCTAAGTGAATGTTTAAGGCGAATCTGATGAAATTTCGTCAAGTTGTTCCTCAGATATCGCGTTAACAAGCTTGAAAATGGCGTTCGAGAGGTCACAGTGACCTTGACCTTTGACCTTGGACCACCAAAATCTAATCAGATCATCCTTGGGCCTAAGTGAATGTTTAAGGCGAATCTGATGAAATTCCATCAAGGCGTTCCTCAGATATCGCGTTAACAAGCTTGAAAATGGCGTTCGAGAGGTCACAGTGACCTTGACCTTTGACCTTGGACCACCAAAATCTAATCAGATCATCCTTGGGCCTAAGTGAATGTTTAAGGCGAATCTGATGAAATTCCATCAAGGCGTTCCTCAGATATCGCGTTAACAAGCTTGAAAATGGCATTCGAGAGGTCACAGTGACCTTGAACTTTGACCTTGGACCACCAAAATCTAATCAGATCATCCTTGGGCCTAAGTGAATGTTTAAGGCGAATCTGATGAAATTCCATCAAGGCGTTCCTCAGATATGGCGTTAACAAACATCCGTACGGACGGACGGACGGCCGGCCGTACGTACGTACGTACGGACGGACAACCCGGATCCATAATGCCTTCGGCCTGGCTTCGCCGGCGGAGGCATAATAAAAATGAAAAAAAGGGAGATTTTGAGTGCTAGATTTTGCCATTGCACTTGCACTGGGTGAGAGAGATCTGTCCACCAATGGGACCTGACCCATTCTGCAACATGTCTCCAGATATGAGTTAGACAGTATTGTGTGTACAATGATTTAATGAGACACAAATGAGACAGAAGTGCTAATAAACATTTATGCTGCGTTCCATTTAAACCCATGTGTATCTACGTAACCACGTGTATCCCCCATGAGGGGGATACACGGTTCATCCTGTCCCTGCCCCGGCTTCTACCCCTGAAGAGGATAAGAGAAGGAGAAAGGAGGGTGGGAGAAGTCAGAAGCTTATGTTATTTATTCGGGGGAAGGCCATGTCAGGGGCCCCAATCATAAGGGGGATGAGTCAATTTCCGAACCCTCCGATTATAAGTGGTATTACTATAAAAAAGATTATTACAAAAGCGTGTGCAGTAACAATGACGTTGTAGATTTGATCGTCTCCTAGAAGAGCTCCGGGTTGGCTTAGTTCTGCTCGGATTAAAAGGCTTAGGGCGGTGCCGACTATTCCGGCTCAGGCACCGAATACTAGATATAGGGTACCAATGTCTTTGTGGTTGGTTGAGAAAAATCAGCGGGTGATTGCCACAGGTAAGGTGGCCGAGTAAAGCGGTGGATTGTAGCCCCATAGACAGAGGTTTAAGCCCTCTCCTTATCAAGTCTTGGGGTGTTAACACGTTAGATTGCAAATCTAAAAACGCAGACTAGGCGTCTGCCGGGACTTACATTAACCGCCCGTGGCGGCGGAAGATAGATGAATGCTCGCTGGTTAGGGCGCTTAGCTGTTAACTAAGAGTTTGTAGGATCGAGGCCTTCTCATCTAGTAAGGCTTTAGCTTAATTAAAGTGTCTGTTTTGCATATAGCTTTCTCCTCACTGCCGTCCAATGAGGTATATAATATGGTGGTGATGCATCGGGCAACGTTCCGTTCCATAGCGATGTTTCCTGTGTGGTTGTGGAGTAAAAGGTGCTGTGCTACTCAGGCATGGCTAATGGATTTGTGAATGCTTGAGCACTGAGATACAAGGTGGGGAGCAGGCTTCTAGCATGAGACAGCGCCTTGGAGTGAGTGTGCAACAGCAAAAATGGGAAATCTTTAGAATTTCTTCCAAATACTTAACATCGCATGGTCTATATTGGATTTTCTTTTTTTTAGTTCTGACGATTTTAACCATTCCGATAAGTCCATCCACTTACACTGCCCACTGACACGAGGCTTAGCAGCCAGTAAATCATCAGTAGCCATGACTGCAAACATGGCCAGTACTTAGGCAGATGCAGCTGTTTTGGTAAGAGACAGAAATATATGTATTGATACCAAAAATGTCATTTGTATTGTTATTGTGAAACCTGCTCAATACTTATACTGTGGATTAACTCATTGAGTGCCAATGACGACTTTAGTCGTCAATTCGGATAGTAACGTTGAGTGCCAATGACGACTAAAGTCGTCAATTGCGTTTTTTGACGGTGGGACGTGGATCAAAGCCAGATCCATCTCCTGTAAAATTTTGGGGCATGTTGAATGTGTATAACCTATTTTACCGACCCATTAGGTGGCGACAGTGCTCTCCAGATTAGAGAAAGTTGAGGAAAAAAAAGCAGAAAAAGCCCTGTGATCAAAGAGAAACCGATGCATGAGCCAGACCGGCACAGATTGCTCTGGCTGCCTGGAGCCAACGTTAGCTGCGAACAGCAGTCAATCCGCTCCCACAAATGTCTCTGTCTCTGCTGCATAGCTTCTCCACACGATTAGCCGCCAGAAAATAAAACCAAAGCCAATGGTTTGGCTTATACAGTGTCGCGCTGGGAGCCGGCGCACAAGGCTGAGTGCTCCGAAAATAGACTGGGTGCAGCGCACTTTGAAACGCGCAGCAGAAAGCCTATAATCGGACGCAGCTTCATCCCAGCTCACAACCGAAACCCCAGAAACGCAGACGAACGCGAGCCCCATCCAGACTCCCCCGACGAGCGGCCGCCATCTGAACGTGGATCCGTGAGGCAGCAGAGCCTGCCATAGCAGGAGGCAGAGACTCGCCTGACACACGCAGCAGCCAGCACAGCGAGCAGAGCCACCAGAGACACTCCCACGGAGGAGGAGTTTGGAGTTGAGGGGGGTGTGGGTGCTGTTTATTGAAGGAAATTACTGTTCAGATGTTTCAGGTCAGAAAATATTAGTTTCAGAGTCAGTGATTTGCTTGAAATGCTTCATTTCACAAAAGGCTCAATATCTCAGCTCCTAGATGGAAACGCCTTTTTTTTTGCTGTTTTTGACCTATCTTCTCCGGCTGATAACTAAAGAACGGAAAATTATATCAATAAACTTTTTTTTGCTGCTGATACAATAGAGTCTCATCGTTCTTTGTGCGTGTTCGGTGTTTACATAGTAATATCACACAATATTCTGTGGGCCTCGAGAAATCACTGAAAACGCTCTGAAACTCTGGCACTGGGAGCGTCCGTTCTCCAAAAGTGGCTGGCACTCAATGAGTTAAGTGGAGCGTGGGGATGTCTCACTGCTACTGTCCGGTAATAGACCAGTCAGCTTAAGGTTAAGAGTAGGATTTGAGGCGCATTTACTGCCAAGTATTTTTTTGTGCCGAACAAAAACATAAAAATGTTGCCCTAATGATCTATAAAAGAAATTATGCATTTGTCGAGTGCCTATTAGTACAGTAGAAGAACATTGTAGACAGAGTTCACTTTTTCACTGGCTGAATATACTCTGCCCATCTACATCTACAGTATGGTAAGCTCAGCCCAGCACTCTGGACAGAGGTAATAATGGACCTGCACACCTGCTTCATTGATAGCTCATTCACTGGTTTCCCCCATTGCTCTTCACATCTGTGTGTGATCATTCCTCATGGCAACGAGATGCTCTTGTGCCATGGCTCTATCAGATAACACCTGCGTGTTCCAGTGCTGAGCCTGCACTGTTCTGTTCCCTCTGGTGTTCACGCTGGTGTTTGGGCAGAGTGTGAGACTTCATGACTGAGTATCAGAGAGGTGGTGCGTGTCACTCTGTGTCTGCTGTGTCTATTCACAAAAGAGTTGCCTCGGGGCCTATCGAGTTGTCCTACCATCATATGACCACTTGTTTCAAACCTCGGGAGGAACAGCTGATTCCGGCTGGGTCACAATCGTAACACAAGGGTACAATACAAGCTTAGTTGCTTAATACAATATATTAAGGCAGGCCTAACGGGGGGTTGGGGGGTGGATGGCCGACTGCTAAATCGACTTTCTAAAGCTCATTGAACAGTGAAATTGAAAATTGTGAAGTGTGACAAAACTGTAAGGAGTGTGGTATCCTCCATGTTTTCAGCCTGCTGTGCAAACTACAAACTACCAGTGGAAAAATGTGCTTGTCTCCACTATTCAGCGAACAAGTGATTAGATCTGCAATAACAAGAGTTGAGTGTGCAAAGACCTTGAACGTTCTGCTCCTAGCTTTGAGAAAAACTTCTTCTAAGGTACAGACCGCTGTGCATATCTTATTTTAGCTGCGTAGTCAAAAAGTATTTCTTATCACCAGGGGCCGGTTGCACCAAGTGGTCTTAACTATGCCTGGTCGTAACTCCTACGTCGGTCTTAGTTAAGACCAGTCTTTAGAGTGGATTTACGCCTGTTGCACCAACACGGCTTACGTCTGGTCTTAACTACGCTAGTCGTAGCAATGCGCGTTCATGTGAATTGTCGGGGAATGCGCTCTGATTGGCCCACAAATGTGCCTCGCGCCCTGCTATTTCACTGACCCCCGTGAAAATAACTTGCTTTGTTTTTTTACAGTGGCCACTACTGTATGTGCATCACTACACTACACTCCTCCCACCCTCCCTCGCTCCGGGGGAAAAATGGCGGCGATTGAGCCAGACAGACAGTCTGAATGAAATTGAATGTAACGTTCCCAATTCTATGTATTAAATTCTAAAAGAATTAACAGCAACATTTGGGAAGGCTAAGCCACACAACTAGTTAGTTATAATCTTAACATCGTGCTTCAAAAGACGGAGAACTGGCTGTGTTACGACGATGACGGTAAGGAGTCAAAAAGGTCTCCGCGGAGATCTCTGTTACAGGCAGGCTCTACGCCTCCTCCTGACCAGGCATAGGAGTTACGCCTGGGCATAGTGAAAATAAGGCTTAAGCCGTCTTGGTGCAATCGGCGTAGCTGTTAGGTCGTAAAGTTACGACCAACTTAGCTTAAGACCAGTGTAAGACCAGTTGGTGCAACCGGCCCCAGATGAATACAATGCAAACGTATTTGTGAGCCAATGATTCTGACTACATATGCTGTATACATATAAATATACATACAGTATACTGCAGCTGCAAATATAAGAGAAATGTATATTGTTTCAACTGTAATGGCAAAATAAATGAAATGCCTTGTTGATCCATCAATAAATGAGTTGCTCGTGAGATGTCAGCTATGAGTGTCAGCTATAGATCATAATTAAACAGAGTCAACAATGATCAACAACCAATCAATAAGCAGTCAATCAATCATTTTACTCTCACACAACCATTTCAATTTAGTTTGTAGTGGGGCCTAAAAAAGTGGCAGCCTTATACTTGAATTAAGAATATATTCAAATGAATGGGATAACACTTGACAGTGATATTTTAAACAAGGTGTATTGTATTCCCCAAGTTCAGAATCATTTCATCATCTTCACAAAAGCTGCTGCCAAACATCTCCGATCTTCAATGTTTCTCAACTTGATTGCATGCTTGCAATCTCATGTTTTATTGGATCAACTGTGAAATCATGTAAGCAAACAAAGTTCAGGAGGATCCTGGCCTGGAACTGAAATTCAGTTTGCATTCCATCAATATAGGAATATGATTTTCTACCAAATTCAGAGACTGGAAAGGGCAACTTCTCCACCTTTCTGAGCCTAACTCCACCCACTTTGTCAATTTAGGGGGGGGGGGGGAGCATTGAGATATAATATGAATGGAGAGAGTGTCCCTATCTCCTCCCTGTATGGTCTATTGAAGCCAAAATCCTGCCAGATCAGTGAACCAGATTCTGCGCAGTAGCTCCGTTGATTTACAACCTCTGAGAGCTCCCCGCCCCTCTGAACTTTCTTATGTAGAGCTGCTGTTTCTAGAATGCGCACAGTGCGTTGTGTATTTATACACAGTCTAGCTCTGTAAATATAACACTTTAAGTTGTAATATTTTGTGTCTCGCCAAAAGTAACCAGGAAGAGTCCCACTATGAGATCAGTTTATCAAAATGACACCTGTACGAAAATCTGATTTTGGTTGTCGGAGATTTCTCCTCCGGGCTGCTGTGCTCTCAGCCCGGACCGGAAGTGGAGGCTCCTCTCGGCCTCACTGGGGAAATTATCCGATCCACTGCTGTGTTGATTAAGCTAGCCAATGTTTCCGTGGCATTTTGATTAACTTTATGATTTAATTCCTTTTGGAGCAAATGTTGGTTTTACAAATCTAACCTTGACGCTTTACGCTACGTTGTTTACTGGTATAGTGTGGGTAGGGCAGCCTGCTGTAACGTTCCATTTAATATAGCTCAGTGGTAACGTTAGCCTAGCTGCCTAGTCTCGTCTCTGTTAACTACCGGATATCCTTACAACAGCTAAGAAAGGAGCTTGTGAAGAAGGAACAGCCCCACAGTCAAAGCATTTCTCTGAGATATCCATATAAAAATGTTTGTTGCTTTAATACCAGAAATAAAACCTCTGTTTATGTGACGCTAACGGGTTAGCGATTAGCTCATGGCTGGTGCTTGCGTACTAGGCCCCATCTTATAAAACACATTTCCTGGCAGTTGGACAACCTGGTAAGTTCTGAAAATATGTGTATATTATTGTGTTATTCCAGCTATCGTTATCGGTTGTTAAGTTATAGTAATATTAAGCCGATAAATAATGAAAAACAGCCGACTAGCGAAAGTGGCTAACGCTATTGCTAACGTAGCTGGAGTAACTACTAAAACACATATTTTCTGAACTTACTTCAGTCCCCAACCAACGTTAATTCCTCGCGTGCCTTTCTCAAAACAATGTTCTTTTTATTGCGGTCCATTGATATGTCTGGTAGCCAGCACAGCCACCCCGACCTCCAGGGAGCCACTACCCGTGCTAAGAGCCTCTGTCCCGGGTCCACACAGAGCCACCCAGACCTCCAGGCAGCGTTACATGATGAAAGCACAAAGCAGCACTGTATCCTGTCTATGTCAAACCAACGCTAGTTCTATACTGTGAAGAGCCTGTCCAGCCAATGACGGCTTGAGACTGGCTGCCACAGCTGTCAATCATCCATTTTTATCCCTTTTTATATGTCAAATAACTACTTAAAAACAAACTGATCAGAAAAATGACCACTTGCACAGGCATTAGCATGATAATGACTATCTAAAATGATACAAACCACCTTTGGAAAAAAATTATCTGACGTATACTGTGATTATTTCGGTTGTAATTTTCCCATCCACTAACATGGGGAGGCGGGCCTTGTGACCTAATACTGGATTCAGCCGTCAGGGCGGTGATCTAACATGCAGCGGCTTCACTAATGGAACCATGGAATGGCGTCCATCTTTATAAGTCGATGGGGGGGAGCAGGTTCTGACTGAAAAGGAGGGCCGGCCGGCGGGGAGGGCACCAGGGGAGCGGGCAGCAGGGGGGAGGGTAGCAGGAGAGCAGGGGGGGGGGAGCAGGAGAGCAGGGGGGAGGGGAGCAGGAGAGCAGGGGGGAGGGGAGCAGGTGAGCAGGGGGGAGGGGAGCAGGGGGGGGGGGGGGGGGCAGGGGAGCAGGGGGAGGGGGAGCAGGGGAGCGGGCAGCAGGAGAGCAGGGGGGGGGAGCAGGGGAGCGGGCAGCAGGAGAGCAGGGGGGGGGAGCAGGGGGGGAGGGCAGCAGGAGAGCAGGGGGGGGGGCAGCAGGGGAGCAGGGGGGGTTTTGTGATTGCTTCACAGCAGTTAACGTTACATTCTAAAGCAGAAATAAAGTCACACAGTCAAACACGCAGCACAGCGAGAGGGCAGCTCTCTCTGCATGAGACAACAGACAGACAGACAGACAGACAGACAGACAGAACCCAGACGCCCAGGGGGCGGGACAAAGCTGCCATATTTGTTCAACAAATGCTGCACTGTGCACACTGCTTATTGGCTGAGAGCCCACGTGGGTCTAACAAAGGAGCGTTGGCGGGGGAAGGTGCGGGGGGGTTGTTTGGTCTCGAACTTTTGGAGACACGTCTCAGTGGATAACGGTTCTGTCAATAGGAAGAAGAGGGAAATTTGAATCTAGAACTGGGATTTCAACCTGGGGAGAGCAGCCACTATGCATAAAATGATCATATATGACAAATTCAAATACTTGACACAAAAATGTCAGGATTTTGACCTGAATCTATCAACAACACGACAACAACAGTTGAAAATTAAATGTGTCCAATGTGTAAGGAAACATGAACATACCACCGCCTTGGGCTACCAACATACAGTACAGTTCTGTACATGTACTACAGCAACATCTAAAGCCCAGCACAGGCTATACAAATGAGGGCCAAGCTGGGGTAAAACTATAGTGACCTGACAGTCAAGGCCCTAGTTATACCTGCTCCAGGCGGTAGGCCATCTCCTTCTGAATCTGCTGGATGGCACCCTTGGCTGACTGGTCCTGGTGAACTAGTTTGTCCCGCGACTCTCTCAGCTCTTTCAGCAGCTCCTCCACCCTGCCCTCCAACTGCAGACACAAAAGCACACAAAGGGTAAGTAAGCACTAAGCAACGCGTCAGACAACATTTCAGCCTGGACCACACCTGGCCTGACCAGCTAGACAGGATGACATTTCAGCCTGGACCACACCTGGCCTGACCAGCTACACAGGGTGACATTTCAGCCTGGACCACACCTGGCCTGACCAGCTAGACAGGATGACATGTCAGCCTGGACCACACCTGGCCTGACCAGCTAGACAGGATGACATGTCAGCCTGGACCACACCTGGCCTGACCAGCTAGACAGGATGACATTTCAAAAGGTTTAGACAGCAGAGGAAGGGGAAGGCAAATGAGCATTGTTCCAGGAAGAGATTGCATTAACCAAATATTTTCCGTCACAAACAGATTTTTTTTTTTTTTTTAAACTATGATCAATCTTTGCTGAGCAAGAATTTTGTGCGAAAAGAATCAAACGGCCGTCCCATATAGTCCCAAATATATATATATGTCCCAAATATACGCTGGCTGTGATTGAAGCAATTAAACGCCGGGGCTATTAATAGACGTTTTACTGTAATCTAAATTTGTTCTTCTGTATATTAAATGTTATTGTGGCCAATGTTTTTGTTAATAAAATTATATTAAATAGTCTCATTATCATTTTAAAATGTCAAATGACGGAATGTTTACGACTCTGTCGTCCAAATTACAAACGACGAGTCGGATGCCCCGGTGCCTCACCTGGTAGCATGTACCACAAAGGCTTACAGGCAATGTACACGAGATGCATTGCGGCTGCGTTGCGGATCCGGCAAAACCGCCGGATCGAGTCTCGCCCATGTTAATTGATGGCCGATACATGCGGTATGGGAAAATTACGCACCTGGTCTATTTCTGTCGGATCCCGCATACGTCTGACAGATTACATGAGTGTGGGTCTGTTCTTCACAGCCGTGAATTTCTATAACGTTACATTGATTACATTGAGCATATTGTGGCTTTGCCACAGTTTATGTATTATATACAATGTTGCGTCAATCTACTGGTTTAGTGTCCAGCCAAAGTGAGTTCATCTGCCCGCTCCGGGGGAGCAGCCATAACGTGTTGGGAGGCAATGTGAATGTGTCAATGGCGTTTACCACACGCTGTTTACCTGTGTTAAAAAACAACAACACGTGTACAGTATAAGTGGTAATTATGATGTAAAAAATATATATATATCTTCACTGTCTACCTACTGTCCTGTCAAATAATGGTGAAAAAGACCAAAAAAATAAACAGGGGATGGACAAACAGACAATGAGAAAGTCTAACCCAACCTCTGGCTCCAGCCCTCAATATGTTTGAAACAAAGGAGAACTGGTACAGTATGCCTATGGCAAGGTAAACCTGAAATAATAATGATGGTATTTATTTAATCTAAGTAGGTCTTCTTTCGCTGCCTTCTCTGAAATTCAACTAATCAGTGTCAACCTAATTGCTCAGCATTTCCCAGTGTTTTATAGCCAAGCTTTATAGCTGCCTTGGCTATAAAACACTAACACCCCCACACCCCACACACACACACACGTCAAATCAATCAAAGTCCGACAAATTTAAATCTGGCCGTCAGCAAGTCCGGCAAAAAAAAAAAAAAATCCATCAGCACAATTATGAAGCACTAATTTCCCAACACCACACACACACACACACACACACACACACACACACACACACACACACACACGCAATTAGACCCTGACCACAAGCTTGAATAAGGAATTTCCTACAGGAAACATTATTATTCTTAAAAAAAAGGGGGGGATACAATGTCTACTATTAATGGTAAAGTGTCCAGTCTGTCCACTATCAATAGGACAGTCAGCAAATAGTGAGAACTATTCTAGTTAGGAAAAAAGAACAGAAAGGAGAAAGCCAAACATTCACTGGGCTTGCATGTACATCATAAACAATCTTACACATTGTAGCAGCTTGCATTCAAAACAACGCTGAAGCTGCGTTCACACCAACCTATTAACGTTTTTCGCTGGCATCGAGTTTACATACAAAGTCAATGCAAACGAGCGATTGAGCGTATATTCGCCCGGGAGAAAAATCGCTGGGCGTCCGAGCGACAGAGAGAGAGCGATAGGGCGAAAATTCGCTCGTCACCCGAGATGAAATATCTCAACTCGAGCGAAATTTCACTGGCATCAGTCGCTCGCTGTTCAACGCTGATTGGCTGCCGTGTGAGAGTGAGTCAAGGATCACACTGGCTTGGAACAAACCGCATTGACAGCTGACATGAAGTGAAGTCTGTACTACCGGTATAGAGCTTGCGTTAGGAGCACGCTGATAGGCTTAGCTTGTAAACAACTACGGTGGCTCGTAGTGGACAAATATCATGACATTGCGTAACGTTATAGCCCCCAGGTGTCGAGCGATTTAAACAGAGCGACTCCAAAGGGTTGAATCGAGCGACAGAGAGTGTATTTGCCATGTTTCCCATGCTGTCAAGCCTCTTAGCTTTCCACCCAGTGAGGAGCATTGCATTAGCACCCAGTGAGAGGACTACAGGACGGAACAGCACCTGGCACCTGAGGCGGTCCCAGGGAAAATATGACGTGTGCTCTGCTGCTGATACTCTCACCCACAAGCAGTTTTTGCCCAAAACGCCCAAATCTCATTTTAAATTAGCATTAGGATTAGACTGTTGTGATGTCATTATTCAGTTTTAACCATCAATAATTGTTCCTTTTCTCATTATTTCATTTCTCAGAGTAAATACTGTATATTTATTTCGAGATTTTTGTCAATTATTTGTGCTGTTATGGTTATAATTAGCCTAGTTACTCACTTCTACACTATCTTAGATTGTGTTACTTATGGATGGCATGGAATTATAGTGAAAATAGATTATCCCCCCTTTTTGCTGGGGACCCCACTTTGAAAACCACTGGCTTAGGCTAGAACTGTTGCGAGAAGGTTTCAGGATTTATCTCTATGCATTAGGCTGTGATTACTATTTATATAAATCTATTTATTCACATAGATTCATGATATATTATGGTATACAGCCTACCTGTGACATCAATGTTTTGATTCATCCTATGATGTCTCACACTCAGGTGTGCTTTCACAAGACAGGTGTTGTCCATTCAATCAGCTAACCTGTCTTTATAATGGCTGTCTTGCACTGTTTGTATGATACTTGACAAAGTCTATGGCCGAAACTGTTGTCAAATAGCGTTAAATTACACTTAATTGCATCTGGAACGAGAGTGTGTCTTCCTGTGAACAGTGCTGCACTACTCATTTAGTTATCAACTTTGGAGCGTTATTTACCCCCCCTTCCCGACATCCTAGGTTGACATGCTTCATCCCAATCGATTCCTTATTTCTTCTACTTTCATATGATATAAAGATCACCACTCAAGCTTTAAAATTGAGCCCGCTGTCAGCTATCGATTTACAGGCCAAATTCAGTTAAAAAATGTGTGAATCTAAAGTTTGCGGGTTTTAGTATAAGAAATTACAGGATGAAACTTCAATACGACAAAAATAGCGCTGCTCGGTGAACCATTTCCACGCCGAATTTAATAGAAGGTTCGGATAACTTGAAATCAATTGACTTACTTGAATATCCGTGCTGTCTGTAGGGGAAACGCTGCAGTCGAGACGTTGCAAATATTCCAGTTTTCTGACATTGCAAAAAGCCCGTATCGCGCAGCTCGTCTCCCCGCAACTCGAAACTCGTTTTGGTGGTAATCCAATATCAACGACTGTCTGGCTTGTGAACACTTACTGATTGATAAAAAAGTAAATAAAAATAAGAGGGAAATATGATATGCTGCTACTGTCTCAGTAAATCCTTCCTGTCAGGTCAAGCAGTGGATTTCACCTCCTTGATTCAGCGTGAGAGACGACAGACCAGGCAGTGGAACAACGTTGCCGATTTTCAGACGTATTCATCAGCATTGGACAATACAGAATGTCAATCAATGTCAAGCAATCTATCTATCAAACAACAACCAATTAGGGTTTCACCTGGTTTCACGGGCTAAGGGAGAGCTCCCCTCCTCCTCAATCTGATTCGTTGGAAAACACATCACTCTCACTGTTTTCTGTGAATTGCAAGTCTTTTTCAACCAATCTTATTTTTTCATTAGATAAATTACCAAATAAATCAAGCCCACAGGGCGGGTGTTTTTTAATCCCCTCCCCCATGCTGGGACCAGGGCCAGAGTGACTCGTCTGCATGGAGCTATATAATGAATGAAAAAATGAGCGTCTGCACATAAGAAAAAACACATTTGATTGATATTTTATTATAAAAAAAAATATGAAAAATGAAAAATATAAAAATAAAAATAAAAAATATATTTTTTTAATATATATTTTTTTTATATAAAATCCCCAATCTAATAGAGGAGGACCATCCTCCTATGCCTCACTGGAAAAACCTCCTCTGATATATATATATGGGGGGTTTCAAAGTCTGAGACTGTGCCCCCCCCCCCCCAGTTTACTTGCTTAGTTAATTACTGGACAGTACCTATTATTATTTTATTTTACCCCAGAGACACTCAACAATTGAGCCAAGATAGCCTGATATTGCTGTTTGGAATACCTCAGACTAAAACAAATGCATAAGAAAGGTCTGTCTGAAGGCATTTATTTGTTTCTGACTCTAAAATTCCTCCCAAACTACTGTTTGTCTCTGAACTATCTGTTTAACCAAAGGAGATCTCCTTTTGATAACTAATGTAAAAACGTACGGCAATATTTTTCACTTCCATTCAATGAGCCACCCTGGGGAGGCCCGCCTCCCACTTTGCAAACCTCTGTGCTATAGACCAAATCACCGTGACATCACCATGTAAGCAACATTTACTTCTGCGTACCACTTCGGGAAGGCGCCAGGTTTAAATTTGCGTGTTGTCAAATAAATGCTGTCAAACTCTCGTTGTTTTCGGCCGACTACTTTCAATTTAAATGTTCAAACGGTTGGTAAACATGCTTGTCCGGTACATGTATTCACGGGACGAATACATGTACCGTGACACCCCTACTGTAAGGCTACGTGTCGAGGAAGCTATGTGACTGATGGATCCTTGAATCTTGTTCAAAATCCCATTGGAGAGTTTCAAAAATGAACGGGGCCAGGCAGAGAGATAGTAAGCTTACTATTCTGCATTCTTCAAAACAGATGTGTTTTTTTGCGGATAACGCCAACAGAGATGACATTATATAATGTTATCTTTTCACTCTTTTCACTGATTTATTGTCAACTGAAGAGAAAGGGAGGAAGACACCGAGTCAAAGTAAACCCTTATATCAAATACATCTGAGTCTCAATCCTTTTGTTGTACAAAGTACAAAGCCTGGGAATCAGCTGGGACGATTTACACATAACCTCTCAGATTATTCACTTTTATTTGTTTATCTGCGAATATTTAAAGGTCCCAATTTGTGCAGCTGTAACCTCTTAAAAACGTGTGTCTCTGGTCCATAAAACATGATTCTGGATTAATTTGTCGAAAATATAGCAACCCCGTTTGTTCTGACGGAGTTGTCACTTCCTCATCTCGTCGCGTCCAAGACCAAGAATGGTCTGTTTCTATAATATATTCAGAACGAACAGTTCCCATTGGCCGCTGAGGGAGAGCCCGCCCCAGGCCAATCAGATTAGCGTCTGTGGACCAGCACGCTAGGTTGTGTCCACAACTAACGTTAGCAACGAGCTATCGCTAACTTAACGGTTGCTACGCTGAAGAGGACATCTCAAAATGCCTAGACTTACCGAATGCACCTCCGCAGTTGCTGGATCACGTACAGTTGGCGTCACTCCAGCTAGAAGTGTTAATTTTGTGGCTATAGACAAAATGGCGCAGGTAGCTTGTGTGAGAGAGACTGCGCGCAGTATGCTTAAGGACCCGCGTGACGTCACATTAACCCGTCTGGGGGACAGTGGCGTGCCGTCCATTAGGCGAACTAGGCAAATGCTAGGGGCGCTTGAGCCGTTAGGGGCGCCAGAGAGGGTAAAAAAAAAAAAACTTTTTCATGATAATAGGCCTACTATTATTTTACAATAGTAGACAAAAAATAAGCACAACAACGTCTTAAGTCTTTAAATAATAGTGAAATCATTTTTCTAATTCTGGCTTTCTGGCTGCCTGGGCTGCAGCACTTTCACCATGGTCCCTAATCCATACCACCCCACCCCCTGCGCGGCCGCGTCCCTTCTACCTGCTCGGAGCTTTTTCCCAGAGTGGGGGAAGGGAGCTGGAAGGTGGGTGCTGAGGGTGCTGCAGCACCCCCTGGTGGCAAGAAATGGGATTTTCGAAATTGTTGGATTTGGCTGTCGTGTTTATACCACCACCAACAAGATGCATTAAAAAATAGTTTGTGCTTCCCAGCTCTAATCTTATTTCATACGCTCTCTCTTCAAAAGTGTTTTATTTTCATCATAATCTGGTTTTCCATAATAATAATAAGTTCAGTGTTTATGCCTGTGTTGCTGTCTGTTGTAGTGTAAAACGACTAAAGGGAGAGCAGGTGCTTACATGAAAGTGAGTGAGAAAAGGAGAAGATACTGAATAATGACATCATAACAGTATAATCCTAATGTTAATTCAAAATTAAATATTCTTCTAAATATGGATGAAAGTCCAAAAAACGTCAAATTTTCTTCGGCGCTGCCCTTGCGGGCAGCACCGAGAGTCCCTTCCTTACAGCACCCCCTACCTAAAAGTACTTCCAGCGCCACTGGGGAAGGGCCATTCTGAGCCTGCACTGCAGTGGTGGAATTAGCTGCGATATAATTTTTATTATATTTTCTTTGGGGGAGGGGGGAGGCGGGGGCACCAGCAAAAATCTTGCCTAGGGCACCAACTTGGTCAGGCACGCCACTGCTGGGGGAACAGAGCATTAGGGGGCGTGGCTTGAAGGAGACTGCAGGGGGAAGCTGGATAGGGACAAATCTAACTCTGGCAGTTCTGAGGTTGTGACCACTACAGGGAGGGATGACAGCAGTATATATGCATTTACAAGTAAAAACAGCTTTTGCACGGAATGGGACCTTTAACTTGGCTTTCAGGCTCTTTTCCAGCTCCACCCTGGTCACAATCACACAGGTCAGCACATTGGCACTGAGAGCTGACCAGTACAACGAGCTCCACTGCAGCAGCCAGCTGGGCTTTTACTATGGGAGCTCAGAAAACTTTGTGAAATGCGCACAAAGTCTCAAACCCTTCTTTCCCGTACTTACTGGAAAAGTGAAACCCACCCCGTTGTCTGTCAGACAGTGGGGGTATCTTTCAACAGGGTTTAGAAGTTTTTCTTCTTCTGCCGTTTTATTCTTCTTCTGAACATGTAGGTATTTTGACGTTGACTAAAGAAACACTGCCGCCTAGTGGCCGCTTTTAGATAGGATTCCAAATTAGTGCTTACATCAAACGCAAATGCTACATAAAACAAATACAACAGGGGGAGGGGTTGGTGGGAGTATTAGGCTACTCACATGCGCTCTGTTTACAAACTTGTGTACAATAAAGATTTAAAGTGGGGGGAAATGCCTTTGCCCTGTCAAACAGCTGGAATACAGACATCTGAGAGGGAGGCGCACCCCACACTTTGAAAATCACTGCTCTAGAGTAAAACCTTTTTGTGTGGATTGCCTAGATCTTATTAAATAGTGGACATTTATTCATTCCCACATATTAGACACTATTTCTGATGAAAATAGCGTAAAAAGCAGAATTCAGACATATTCAAAGGGAAAAAAACAGAATTTGGGATTTGTTGCTTTTTTTCCCCGTTTTCGTACCGTGCCGTATTCGTACCGAACCGTGACCCCAAAACCGAGGTACGTACCGAACCGTGACTTTTGTGTACCGTGACACCCCTACCTTACAGGCAATGTTAACTTTCCAAAATTATTATTCTTTGTACTTGGGCCAATTTCCCCCTGCTGCCCTGGTCACTGCTCCACCCTCTGCTGATCTGAGAGCCGTAGACTAGCAACATGTTTCCTCCGACACATGCGCAGTTGCCAGCAGTGTTGGGCAAGTTACTTTCAAAATGTAATATACTACATATTACTAGTTACTTTCATTTGAAAGTAATAAGTTACTTTACAATATTACTTTCTGTGTAGAGTAACTCGTTACTTATTACACTACTTTTGTATTACTTTCACCAAAACAACAGCAGCAGCAGAATGACATTACCGCCCCGGAACCATCCCGAAAAATAATTTCAACCGCCTTGAAATCAGTGTAAACAATCCAAAATTCTAAATGTTATTATTTTCCTTTGTTATTGTCATCTATAGTGGTTGTTTGCATAAAAACACACTGTAGAAAAGGGTCCATAATGGCCCACCGTCAGGCCTGTTCTTGGGGCAGTCGATGCCCAGGAGCCGGCGCGCCAACGACGTAATGACAATGACACCGCCGTGACATCATCAATGATGACGTCAGAGTTCACCTGTGAGGTCATCGGCGATGTCAGACGTCTAGGCTGACTGTGATGGCAGACGGGACTTTACGGGGTCACCGATGATGTCATAGCTCCTTGGACGTTGTGACATCACCAACGGGGTATATAAACAAAGCGTTCTGTGACGCTGTACCCTTCCTTCCCTATTCTCCTTCATAATGTCAACCCTTGCCACGACTAATCTGTGATTCTGACCGATCACAGCCCGTGAGCCCTCATCTACGATCCAGCACACTTCACGAGGCAAGCCCAAAAGCTTCGCCCCCAGCAAGCCCACAAGCTTCGCTACACACACAGTTTGATTAGAAAATAACTATCTTTTTTTAAATATGTGCTTTGATTTTATCAAATGTAACTCAATTTGTAACTTGAGTTACCTGACAAAGTAACTGGTATAATATTACTGAAATCCTATAAGTAATAAGTTATATTACTGAGTTACTGCTAAAAGTAATATATTACATGTAATATGTTACTTTTGTAATGAGTTACCCCCCCAACACTGGTTGCCAGCCGCTTCTTGTCACCTGACAGCAGGGAGCTTCACTGGCAGGACGTAGCACGTGGGAGGATCACGCTATTAAGTCCAAGAAATTGTGTGCTCAACTCAGTGTTAAATACTTTGAGTGCCGGCCCAACAAAACATGAAAAGTCAAATGGAACTGGCAGAACTCACAGCTTCAAGTCTACACCGAGGAAGGCCACAGGCTGAAACGCGTCTGTTTTGTTTACTGCTCTATGTGGATTTAAAGCTTTTTGTGAAACTTCACCTGTGAGTGCTGCCAGTTCCATTTGACTTTTCAGGATCACGCTATTCCCACCAGTTCCCTTCTGCTTTGAACATGTGCTCTGACCAACCAGGACCAGGACAAATACCCATAATCCGGCTTCGAACCCACAGACACAGCCAATCGTGCCTTTATGGACGCCCGACCAAGCTGGGGGCAACATGCGACCCTCGTGTTGGTAACAATGTTAACTTTTAATTCAAATAAAGAACACGAAAATCTCTGACGCATCACCGACACCTACCCACCCACCACCGCAGAGATCCCGGTTCAATTCTTACTTCCGGCTCAGACGTTCCCGACAGACACAATTGGCCGTGTCTGCGGGTGGAAAGCCATTGGGGTGTGAGTCCTGGTCGCAGCACTTGGCGCCTCCTCTAGTCGGTCGGGGCTAGCCTGTTCGGGGGGAGGGGAACTGGGGGGAATAGCGTGATCTTCCCATGCGCCTCACTGTCAGGTGAAAAGAAGCGGCTGGCAACTGCGCATGTGTCGGAGGAAGCGTGTGCTACTCTACAACTCTCCCAAGATCAGCAGAGGTGGTGGATCAACTGACAGACAGCAGAGTTCCAGGGCGGTCAGGTCTTTACTCGCTGTGTCCCACAGCAGGATAAAGTGGTGTCACGTCCCCTCTCATCTGACGTCCACAGGCAGTGTGCAGACAGATTGAAAAACTTTCCATCTCTGTTCAGACAAGATCTGCCCATGGTGCTGGCCTCACTGGGACCTCTGTCTTGACCTATACCTCAGGCAAATGTTGTCTTGTCAGAAGTGCTCCCCCATCCCTCCCAGTGTCCCTGTATTGTTATACATTGACTTCAACTCTATGTACTGAATTGCTTTTATGCAATTGTTGATGTGCAGAATCAGTGCAATTGTTTGTCTAGTATCTGTTAATTATTTGACTCACTCTATCGTTCGTGAATACGTTGTCAATCTAGATAATTTCTGTCATGATAAGCACATTTGAAGACATTTTTCAAACACAGGAGAGAAAGAGATGCAGAATGAGAGAGAGACACACACACAGAGAGAGAGAGAGATTACTCCTTTAAAAAGTAATACAATTACTTCACTTATTACTGTACTTGGTATCAAAAGTAATTAGCTATGTTACTCGTTACATTACTATTGCTTTTGCTCAGGGGCGTGCAGAGACCCTTAGAGGGGCAGGGTCTCACGCTGGATAAAGTGGTGTCACCCCCCCTCTCATCTGACGTCCACAGGCAGTGTGCAGACAACTATCTAGACATGATTGAAAAACTTTCCATCTCTGTTCAGACAAAGATCTGCCCATGGTGCTGGCCTCACTGGGACCTCTGTCTTCTTGACCCTACCTCAGGCACCCACCACTGATTACCGGCAACCAATCAGGAGGTCAAAGGTCACAGCACCAACAGATGGAACAGATATGCAACGGTCGCTGAAACACGTCCTTTGATGTACTGACCCAGTGGTAATAAAAATGAAAAAAAGGGAGATTTTGAGTGCTAGATTTTGCCATTGCACTTGCACTGGGTGAGAGAGATCTGTCCACCAATGGGACCTGACCCATTCTGCAACATGTCTCCAGATATGAGTTAGACAGTATTGTGTGTACAATGATTTAATGAGACACAAATGAGACAGAAGTGCTAATAAACATTTATGCTGCGTTCCATTTAAACTGGGAGCTGTCCTCGGATTTTCTCCGCCGAACTCGGGGGAGCCTCGCCAGCCTCAGCCTCAAAAATTCAAGATGGCTGCTGCGCGCTTCAACATGTACAGTAGAAGCTGAAAACTTCGACACACAAGACAACACTGGCTACAGTGAAGATAGATCTAGTTTATTGTGAAAACACGTCACACACAAGACATTTTATACTGAGCTTCGCATGTAAAGTTCCATCACTTCCCATACTCAGGAAGTCACAGAGGCCCCCCTGTTGTTCTGTGGAGACCTTCTGTTTCCTGAGATAAGGACGTTCTAGGTCTAGGACCAACACTTGTCATCGCTGTGACGTTACTTAGACATGGTGTACACTTGCTTCACTGTTTTCCCTGCATGTGTCAATGCAAATATCCACTACACAGCCTAGTTATAATCATAGTAAACAGGGGCGGACTGGGATCATAATTCAGGCCGGGCATTAGATACCAAGCAGGCCAGGCCGATATGGGCCGACGCGCGTGCCGGCGTCCGAAGGGCGGCGGCGAAAAAATTGGGCAGTTTGAAGCCCAATTTGGGCCGTTTGAAGCCCAATTTGGGCCGTTTGAAGCCCAATTTGGGTTGTTTGAAGTCAGATTTGGGCCGTTTGAAGCCCAATTTGGGCCGTTTGAAGCCAGATTTGGGCCGTTTAAAGCCCAATTTGGGCCGTTTGAAGCCAGATTTGGGCCGTTTGAAGCCCAATTTGGGCCCAGTCCAATTTTACAATGAGATGCACCCACTTTAACCCTGAATAAAGTAATAAAACCACTAGTAAACCAGTAGGCGGCGCCTGGCCTGCTGTTCAGTGAGTGGCCTGACTGCGGGCACCAAAAAAAAATATATATATATATATATATTTTTTCAGGCCAGGCCAGGCCACCGGGCATTTGCCCGACGTGCCCGATTATGCAGTCCGCGCCTGATAGTAAATACTGTTTATTAGCACTTCTGTCTTGTTTGTGTCTCATTAAATCAGCTGTACACACAGACACAGTACTATCTAACTTCTACCTGTGTGGACATGTTGCTGCTGTATGCACAAAATACCACAAAATGCATTGTTATCAACTGTTATTGCTAACAATGGCTAGCCTGGCTAGAGCTAACCCTGGCTAGAGCTAGCCTGGCTAGAGCTAACCCTGGCTAGAGCTAACCCTGGCTAGAGCTAACCCTGGCTGCTTTCCTGATTGTTTGAATGGAACGCCGACAACTCGGGTGTGATGTCCCTCAACTGTGGAATCCCACGCTCACAGTTTAAATGGAATGCGGCATTACTACAATGTTCACTAATGTTGAAGCGTGGACCTGCCATCTTGGATTTTGAGGTTGAGGCTAGTGAGGCTCCCCCGAGATCATTCGAGAGGTCACAGTGACCTTGACCTTTGACCACCAAAATCTAATCAGATCATCCTTGAGTCTAAGTCGATGTTTGAGGCAAATTTGATGAAATTCCGTCCAGGCGTTCCTCAGATATCGCGTTAACAAGCTTGAAAATGGCGTTCGAGAGGTCACAGTGACCTTGACCTTTGACCACCAAAATCTAATCAGATCATCCTTGAGTCTAAGTCGATGTTTGAGGCAAATTTGATGAAATTCCGTCCAGGCGTTCCTCAGATATCGCGTTAACAAGCTTGAAAATGGCGTTCGAGAGGTCACAGTGACCTTGACCTTTGACCACCAAAATCTAATCAGATCATCCTTGAGTCTAAGTCGATGTTTGAGGCAAATTTGATGAAATTCCGTCCAGGCGTTCCTCAGATAACAAACATCGTACGGACGGACGGAAGGACGTACGTACGTACGTACGGACAACCCGGATCCATAATGCCTCCGGCCTGGCTATCGCCGGCGGAGGCATAAAAACGACCCTCAACATTTGGGAAGGCTAAGCCACACAACTAGTTCGTTATAATCGAACGCCATGCTTCAAAGGCGACTTTACGACAGTGAGGACTCAATCACAGCAGATATCCGCTGATAGCATACCACGGAGATCTCACAGGCACAGGCAGCAAAACCCGACGCGCTGATAGAAAAATCTCCATGGACGCGCCGCGCTGCGCTCAGGCCTCGCCCCCCCGACACGCCCCGTGCGATGACGTCATAATCGCCGCGCGCCCTATGCGCTTGGCTGGGCGCGAAGAGTATGCCACAAGCTTTAGAACTCAAATGTTAGAATTGTGCATTCCTCTCCTCTAGCAAGTGATGGTGCTCTAATGATGATCCAGATACTTCAGGATCATCACAAGAGCTTTGTCAGCTGGTGTCTGAGTGCACAGAGAGATTGTGTTTCTCACCATGGTCAGACGCGACAGCATCTTCGCTGCTGCGGCCCTCTTCGCGCCCGCTTTGGATGATCCACTTCCTAAAGAGGAACAGGAAATTAGGAGTGGAGTCCACAGATACAAATTGATTCATTAGGTAAGGCTAAAATATCAAATAAGAATACCAAAAGGTACATTAAGTACAAATCTATTGTCCTATATCACAAAATTAACATTATACACCAGTAACAGTGATTCAACAATTGCTTTACCAGGCACTGAGATTTGTGACTTTCAAAAACTCACTTTCAGGCCTGTACTCAGAGTTTTGTTTGTTTGGTGTTTTTTTTCTTCAGATTTCCCCCCCATTTTCTCCCTAATTGTACTTGGGCAATTTCCCCCTGCTGCCCCGGTCGCTGCCCCACCCCCTCTGCCGATCTGGGGAGAGCCGTAGACTTGCACCATGCTTCCTTCGACACAGCAGGGAGTTTCACCGGCAGGACGTAGCACGTGGGAGGATCAGGCTATTCCCACCAGTTCCCTTCCGCCCCGAACAGGCGCCCCGACCGACCAGAGGAGGCACTAGTTCAGCGACCAGGACACATACCCCTAATCCGGCTTCCCACCCGCAAACCGAGCCAATTGTGCCTGTATGGACGCCTGACCAAGCCGGAGGTAACACGGGGGCGCGAGCGTGCCGCTAAACTACCCGGAGGCCCTGGCCTCTACTCCGTTTTAACCCCCCTCACATTTACAACTGCACAACGCTTGAGGATGGTGCTAGTTAGTTAGTTAGTTACTTTATTGACACAATATTAAAATATTGGGGTCCAAAGAATAAAAATAAAAATAATCAATAAATTACAAGATAGAAATACTCCATCATCAATACAACAATTAAATCACAAATACAATATATTACAACATAAACATTACAATACAGACACCGACATCAGTCAGCCAGAACTTGCTGGTGCTCGAACACTGCTAGGCAAGCCTGTAACATGTTCAACTTTCCTCTATCAGTGTTACTAAATATTGAGCTCAGCTGGGTAGAGTCGTGCCCATAACTTGTCCCAATCTGCTGTGTGAGAGGACACACAAGTATGTGTTCCTCATTCTGCACGCCAGTCCTACAGCAGCACATATGTTGTTCAGGTGGTGTACGGCTCCATCTCCCTGTTTCTATGCCTAATCTGTGAGCAGATAACCTGAACCGGGTGAACGTTATTCTCAGCATCTTTAGCATCTTCTTGATTGACCATTGATGGTCAATCAATGGTGCATTGCTGGTATAGAGCAGGTGAACAGACATATCTGGGTTAATGGCTTGGTAGGTCTTATTATACCTTGTTCCCTCGCTAGCCCACAACTTTTCCACCATCTCTCTTCTGTCACTCTCAACGTGATTTCGTTGTTCTATGAGCTCATCTAAATGAGACATCATGACTTGGTTTTCATTTTTTGTCATTTCAAGAACAAACCACAGGGGCTTTGCTACATGCAAGCTATCAGTATCATAACATTTCATTCTCAAACAGATAAGAAAAAGCAAGCAGTATTATTCTGCATCATGATATTCCACCATCATATACCATCTGTGCTGTACATAGATAGCTAGCTTACTCGTTCCATTGTTAAATGTGATTTTTATATTTCTGTCCATTAGAGGCTCCTGAGACTTGTTGATGTTTTTGCTGTTATAAAATAATAATTGTATTATTTCCACTAAGCATGTTTAAACAAAGATCTGCGTATCACTGAAAACAGAAATTGTAAAAGAAATATTGTGCACTGTACCTGTTTCTACAAAGTGTTCACCGTGACTGCAGGTCACGGTGAACACTTTGCGGTGTAGTGGACCAGACTCCTGGGTGTGGTAGACTGGCAGGCACCACGCCTGGCAGAGGACACATGCATATCCACATAGACGCAAGCACGCACACACACAGCAGAGAAACACACAAAATAATTAGACACAGGTACATACAGGTGCATGCACAATAGACAGACATGCTTAATAACATGACACTGAAAGATTAACTGAACAATGACAGTCTCAAATATAATATTGAAAGTAAAGCACAGTAGTTCTCCTTGTTTTGTCAGCTCACCCGGAGCGCTCCTACAGGGTCAGACTGCTGTGAAGTGCCTGACCTCTCCATGTCTGGCTGTGGGCTGCTGAGGATAAGATAACACAAGTCAAGACATAAACACTACACACTACACACACACACACACACACACACCTAACCAGCACACATGATCAATAATTATCGATATCGACTGATATGAAAGATGTTATATCGATATACTTTTTAACTATATCGCCCAGCCCTACTCATGATATAATATACAGTATCTACAAGCGTATGATTCAACTTCGTATACTTCAATCGTAGAATCGCAATACTTAAGAATCGCAATATAAATCGAATTGGCACCCAAGAATCGTGATAGTATCGAATCGGGAGTTAAGTGAATCGCCACAGCCCTAGTTTCTATGCTGTCATATTTTTATTTGTCCATGGGGTGTCGCTGTGCCCTGTTACCTGGGCTCAGGTATTCTTTATAGGTGCTGCCTTCACCTCTGCTGGAGCAATGGCTTGCTGGAGCGCCATAACCAAACGCTCACGGAGATATTGTTGAAAGTTAAACTCGACAACGGATGCGACTGGAGAACGGCCCTGGATTGGGCACTCATGGCGAAAAATACAATGCAGAATGTGCACGGCTTCAGCCCATACCAACTGGTATTTGGACAGAATCCAAATCTTCCCTCTGTACTAGTCGATAAGCCACCGGCTTTAGAAGGAACCACGATGAGTGCATGGGTAGGACAACATATAACAGCGTTACACACAGCAAGGAAAGCATTCACAGAGTCAGAGTGCTCAGAGAGAATAAGGAGAGCTCTAAGAAAGCAGCTCCGTCCAACAGATGAGAAGTATGAAACCGGAGACAAAGTCTTTTACAAGAGAACAGACTGTGTTGAATGGAAAGGTCCTGGAGTCGTGATAGGACAAGACGGGGTAGTGATATTTGTACGTCATGGTGGGACATATGTCAGGGTTCACCACTCTAGGCTGAGGAGAGCTAATTGTGATCACAGTGAAGGGGGCGGGGCTAGTGCTGAGGGCCCAGAGCCCCCACCGCAAAATGACAGTGATGGAGGTAACTTATAGTGACATAGAGGATGATAATGATGCTGGTTATGTTGCAGGGCTCCTCAACAATGCTATAGCTAACGCTGATGGTGGCGATCATCAGGATGATCAGCCACAGCCAATAGGCATAAGAGTAGGAGGCTCTATAATGCTAAAAACAGGACAACAAATTAGCTATGTGGACAACGACACTGGTATTCCTCACACAGCAAAAGTGATGGGACGAGCAGGAAAGGCAACAGGCAGACACAAGAACTGGTACAACCTACAGTACTCAGAACCCCCTGATATTGCAGGTACAGAGAGGTCAGCTGATCTTACTCAGGTAAACAATCTTCAGATTGTGCCACTGAACAATGATGTACTATGCTCTGAGTCTGCTGTGCATGAAAATGTTTCATTTGAAAATGCAAAACTTGACAATGATGTACTATGCTCTGTTATACATGAAAATGATGTGTTAGTCACAGAGGATGTTTCATTTAACAATGCAAAACTTGACGAAATTAGTAACTGGGAGAAAAATGGGGTGTTTGATGAGGTAAAAGATATTGGCCAAAAGAAGGTATCCACCAGATGGGTGTGTACACTGAAAGAAACCCCTGATGGTATAGTGCCCAAAGCACGTCTAGTAGCTAGGGGCAATTCTTCACAAGTGTCACAGCTTACATGTATCTCTTTCACGCACACTTCAGACTCAGAGACCATATTATTGTCTCTGAACAGCGTTTCACCGATCCAACATAACACCTGCTCGTTAACGCTCCACTAGATGTGTTGTTGTCAGTGTGGTCAGCCTGGAGGGTCGGGGCTGGGCTAGGAAGACTCTCGGCCTGGGCCTGCAGCCCATCCAGGATCATGGCATTGATGTGCCCTCCACCTCCCTCTGTGCGCTGGTTGACTGAGAGCAGGTTAGTGGAGCCGTCAAAGGTCTGGACGGAGGCCAGGACGCCTTCCGACAGCAACCTTTGAAACAGCAGCAGTACCTCCATTGGCCACACCGCAGGGAAGTGCTCTTTACCTGGGGGGGGGGGGGGGGGGTACATGGGTACATGTTTAATAAAGCAACTACAAGGACAATTTGTAGTCCAGTTTGGATTACAGAAGAGCTGGATATTACAATTTTAATGTAAAAACCTTCAACTTGTAATTATTTATCTTTGCAATTAATGATAACTGCAGTCAAGAATAGTCTGAATGCTATTTTCAGACACCAGTTTCAGGGCAACAGATGTTCAATGCAGACTAGAGTGTATGAATTCAGGTATGCATGTTGACTAAATCTATTTTGAAAATTGAAGAAAGGAGCTGTTAGGAATTTAAATGACAAAATTTAATTGGAAGTAATTGTACCTGTGTACTACAAAGAGTTTAACAAAACAGAGTACATCTTCATGAAGGTGATACGGGCAAGATAAATACCGCAACGCGTTTCAACCGTTGGGTTTTCGTCAGGCTGTATTTTTTTCAATTTTTGATATTCTATTGTGCCTGCTGAGCTGTTTTGGTCCACACATTGTGTGTTTTTCCTAAATCTATTTTAATCATGATTACAACAATGTGCCATTGCCTCTTTGGATTTTGCCCTGCTCTATGGTCAACATCTCCATTCGTTAATGAAACCATTGCGTTAGATGGCTGTCATTTATTGTAATTTTTTTAACGTTTAAATAAAATAATTGAGAGGAAAACTTCCTTTACTTAAGGCTTGACTGATCATTACAGATGGGATAAAGATCAGTGCCTACTGCCATAGGAGGCAGTTCCCACATGCAAAACTAACAGATATCCCACATCTAAAACGTGATTCCTAACTGCAGGGCAACAGCTGCTTTACAACTGCTTTTGTGCTAATGTAACACCAAACAAAATGACAATGTTGCGGTGAAAATGTACTCATTCACATTAATCCTGTGCATGTTTTCTTTTAGCATCTTCTTGGAAATAAAAATACTGAAACAGATGTTCTAGGTAGGGATGCGCCGATATGAAAATTTTGGCCGATGCCGATAACCGATATTAACATTGCCGTTATGGCCGATAACCGATATTTACCGATGTCGATATGATCTGTATAAAACCCACATTTTTATGATCATCGCATTTTGTACATACTGAAAAACGCATGTTAACACTGAATTTGAAGAAGTTATGCATTTCTTTATTCGCAAAGCCTTTGGAAAAGCCCATAAATCATAGATTTACTGCATTATTTCATATCAATGTGAAGAATTTGGCTGATAATGATAACCGATATTAACATTGCAACATCTGACCGATACCGATACGTTAAAAAATGACTAACATCGGCCGATACCGATATGATTGCCGATATATCGCGCATCCCTAGTTCTAGGCTTTGTTTTTGCGATTAAAATTTGGTTCAAATATGAAAAATGAGCAAAAGTCTTATTGCCTTACCCATGAGGGCACAGCGGGTGATCTGTAAAGGGAGCTGCAGCAGGTCCAGGGGGATGGGCAGGATTCTGGAGTACGGCACCGTCTCAGTGTTACCATAGTCAGCGTAGATGACAGTGAGCTCATTCTCACCGGCCTCCAGGACCACTGCACGGTACCAGTTACCATCAGCTGGGGAAACAACAAACGTTACTGGAATTAACAAGTAACATCACTAGTTTCCGTTTTTTGTATTTTGGCAGCCCTTTGAGCAGAAAGAGTTATGGTTACTTAGAAATACATTATACATGAATGTTGGTCTACCTTCATGTAGGTATGTATGTATGTCATACAATTTAAAAATAAAAATAAATGTTTAACGCATGCTTTTTATTAGTTAGCTGCAAGACAAGTTGCCCCTCTGGAATAATAAACATGTCTCTACTTAACTCTGCCTAGCACTGTGTAAAGAGCTTTCTTCTGCCTAGCACTGTGTAAAGTGCTTTCTTCTGCCTAGCACTGTGTAAAGTGCTTTCTTCTGCCTAGCACTGTGTAAAGTGCTTTCTTCTGCCTAGCAGCACTGTGTAAAGTGCTTTCTTCTGCCTAGCAGCACTGTGTAAAGTGCTTTCTTCTGCCTAGCAGCACTGTGTAAAGTGCTTTCTTCTGCCTAGCACTGTGTAAAGTGCTTTCTTCTGCCTAGCACTGTGTAAAGTGCTTTCTTCTGCCTAGCAGCACTGTGTAAAGTGCTTTCTTCTGCCTAGCACTGTGTAAAGTGCTTTCTTCTGCCTAGCACTGTGTAAAGTGCTTTCTTCTGCCTAGCACTGTGTAAAGTGCTTTCTTCTGAGTCTCCAGAGTGAGTATTCTTTGCTGGGCAGAGCACTTGGTGACTAGAACCCCCCCGCCCCCAATTCACGTGAAAGCTTATTTAAAAGACAAGTTCACAACATTTAGAAGCCCATCTCCTATTCTTAATTACACAGTGCTTTCCTGTGTGTACCTGTGTGAAAGAAAAAGAAACTGCTTCCCTCAAATTTGCATGCACCCTTTTGTTTCCGAAGCTATAGTAAGAATAAGTCCCAGAACCCTTTGAAATGTATTCCCATGCTATTTTGGAGGAAATGTGGGCCGATAACAACATGCACTTGCACAACTAAGAAATGTACGAGAAGAAAAACAGAGGTGAAAACACCTTGGATGCTGTCAATGTCATTAATGTTCATTAGGATAGGCTTCTAAAAAGTCTTGAACCCAACCTTCGGAGGTACGACTCCACCGACACAGCTGCCATTGGAAATCAGTGAGGCTTTACTAGCCTCCGTTGTGAAAGGACAGCATGGAAAAGTCCATTAAAAGCGACCCTGTTGTTAGCTGGGCTGCGGAATGCGAGCCGGGGTCTCCAGTCTGTGTAGACTGTGTTTAAAGGAAGAGCCGCTCCTATGCTCGGCTGCATGCACACCGTGTCATTATATCTACTAGCAGACATCAAATTACTGGCTTGGGTCTGCGGGGGCAACGACTGCAGGTGGGGACCAACGAAGAAGAGACCAAACATAAAAATGGGGGATGGAGAGACAGACACAGAGAGAGAGAGAGAGAGAGAGAGAGAGAGAGAGAGAGAGAGAGAGAGAGAGAGAGAGAGAGAGATATGGGGGGCAAAGGGACAGAGAAAAAGACAGAGCGAGGGGGGGGGAGGGGGAGATCAGCTGGTCTCTCCTCATAGGGACTCTTACCTGTAATCATATTGAGCGATGGGGATGACTGTTTGAAGAAGGGGTTTCCCCCCGCTGACAATGTTTATTAAACCCTGCATGCAATTTCCTCATAAACCATGGTGTGAAAACTAATCCACCTCACAATGTATATTTGTAGCAACTCTGGACTCCCGTGGTTTCACCTCAGTCTGTTATTAACTTGTAGAGGTTAGGGATGTTCATTTAGAAAAATTTCCATAATCGAAAATCGGGGAAAATTAACGATCAATTATCGATTATTGATCATATTAATAATAATATTTTTTTAACTCATTGAGTGCCAAGGACGAGTATGTTCGTCAATTCGTTTAGTAACGTAGAGTGCCAAGGACGAGTATGTTCGTCAATTGCGTTTTTTGACGGTGGGACGTGGATCAAAGCCAGATCCATCTCCTGTGAAAGTATGGTGGATGTTGAATGTGTAAAAGCTATTTTAGGGACCCATTAGGTGGCGACAGTGCTCTCCAGATTAGAGAAAGGCGAGGAAAAAAGAGAGAAGAAGTCATGTGGAAACGGAAATCGCATCGATATGCATGAAGCATAACGTTAGCTGTGCCTGTGAACAGCAGTCAATCTGCTGCCACAATTGAGCCCCTCCGTCTCCGCTGCGATAGCCCCTCCATATGATTTAGTTGCCGACACCAGCGTCTTTCTGAAAAGTTAGATTATTCTCAGCTGGGAGCCGGCGACAGGCTGTGAAAAAGCGGGGTGCAGCGCACTTTTCAGTGCAGAGTAAACGCAGAGCAAACGCACTCGCAGCAGAGCCCCAGAGACAGGAGGGGGGGAGGAGGGGGGTGGGGCACGCAGGGCACTACAGCATACAACCATTGACAGTAAACACAGACCCAGGCAGCAGGCTCGATGCAGAGACAGGCAAACAAGCTAGAATATCTGATGCCCACCAGCAGTAAATCAAGACCAGCAAGAAGGTGTAGGGTCTGCGCACGCAGGGGCCAGCGCTGCTGGTTGCAGCTAAAAAATATTATTTGGCCAAACAAAATTCCTTTGTTTTCACTGTTTTATTGAAGGAAATTATTTTTGAGGTGTCATTACATCAGAAGATATTAGCTTCAGAGTCAATGATGTGCTTGAAATGCTTCCTTTCACAAAAGGCTGAATATCTCAGATTCTAAATTGAAACATGTGTTTTTGCTGAAATCAACCTATCTTCTCCGGCTGATAACTAAAGAACGGAAAATGATATCAATAAACTTTTTTTTGCAGATGATAGAAGAGAGTCTCATCGTTCTTTGTGCGTGTTCGGTGTTTACATAGTAATATCACACAATATTCTGTGGGCCTCGAGAAATCACTGAAAACCCTCTGAAACTCTGGCACTGGGAGCGTCCGTTCTCCAAAAGTGGCTGGCACTCAATGAGTTAATATATATATATATATATATATATATATATATATATATTTTTTTACAAAATGAATGCCAATGGCAGAAAATACGAAAGACAACGTGTTCTCCTCAATTAACTCTTTATTTCAATGTGTCTCCTCTACAACACTCTGCTGTCCCCGGCGCATGCCGGTGTGAATTCCCCATGTTTAAAACAGTTTTGTTGGCACAAAGGCCCGTGCCCAGCCAGAAAACTAGAGACTATATGAAGCTCCACCTCACGTTAGTCGGCTGTGCAATGGAGTGGGGCGAGGAGGAACGAATTCCACCCAAACCTAGTCCGAAAAAATATTATTATATATATTTTTTTTTAATAATAACAAAATCGATAAGAATTCCACATGATCGATTCCATTCCTTAACACATTGAGTGCCACAGCGCTTCAGTAAAATTGTCTGGAGCCTGTGCCAGATTCACTTCCATTCAGTTGAAAACAGCTATAGAATCTTTTCTATTAGGGCTATATTGACAGGGCTGGACTCTAATGAAACATTGGACACTCCTGCTTCTTTCAAAGAAGAAATTTTGTTTCTAGACAGTTCCATTATGAAATGACAGCCTCTGAAAGAAGAGCACTTTCAAGGGTTTTCTGCTTTTTTTTTTTTACTTTTCAAGATAAAGTCACTTTTATGAATACTTTTTGCACTCTAATTTCAAGCACATTCACTGACTCTGGCTGGTGTTTTCTGATGTGGTGGCGTGGTGTGGTTCTGTGCAGCCTGCGTGCCGCACCCCCCTCTCCCCCCCCCCCCCCCCCCTGAGCTGCGGGCTCCTCCCCACACGCACACAGTCTGTTTTCGCTTCCTCCGTTTTTGCCCCGGGTGGATCCCAGCGCAACAAGGAAATGGCAAACGGGAGTTACGGGACTGAAGGAAAAGGTTTGGCCGTTCGGCTTCGGGTGCTGCCTTTCTGGCAGGGAATCGTGTGGAGAAACTATATGCAGACAGATAGACAGAAGCAGAAGAGCTCAGTTGTGGGTGCGGATGCAGCCAACTGTCAGCTGCAGACAGAGCAATCAATATGGCTCTGGCTGCAGCATGCATCGGTTTCCCCTTTGATCACGGCTTTTTCCGCTTTCTCCTGCACAAAGTAAAGGATCTGAGGTGGGTGGCGCAGCTCCCGTGTAGATGTTTAAGGTGGCGCCGTGTGATCCCTTGAAGGGATTCATGCTCACTGGCTGGGTACGACCTTAAACAGCAGAATTATGGAATAATATGAATTATGATTTTAGGACGTCCACAGACGTCCTTGGCACTCCTCGTTACTTTTTTTAGGACGTGCACAGACGTCCTTGGCACTCAATGTGTTAACGATCAATTATCGATTTTCGATAACTGATGAACATCCCTAGTAGAGGTACTGTAGTACCAACAAATAAAACACTAAATATGTTACGTTTAGGGATGCAGGTAGCCGGCACTACTTTCCAAACATGGCCGCCGACCTCTTTTCCTTCCAAAAAGACAGATTATGTGCATTTTGGATTAATATTTCATCGTGTGGTGAGTACCCGAAGCACAACATGTATTTTGGTGCCGTGAGATGTGTGTTTTGGCAGATTTTTAACAGCTGTACCATTAGCCTCCATTCTATGGCGATAAACTTCCAAAACTTCGAAAAAAGTGGTGTATCCCTTTTACCTAATTAATAAGGATACTGGCTTTTAACTGGATTCACCTCATTAGTGTACTTCATGGAAAGGCTAAGTGTCCCTTCTATTTGAACATTCAGGGTACGTCTGTTAGCCTGACAGGAAAGTGGTACGAGTTAAAAGTGTTGGGGCAGGAACTTGACCAGCTGAGGGAGCAGGGTGGTTAACAACCAACACCACCTATACTGCCTCAAGGTGAAAAGTTCAATACTAATTGATAAACAGATCAATGGAATATAGAGAGCTAAAGTCCCTCCCCTTCTGGTCAGACCCTATGCGCACCAGTGTCTTACAAATATATGAATGGTGGTGAACGGAGAGATACGTCACTTGTTTTGATCCCATTTTCCACAAGCCACATATCTTCTGAACATTCTGACACTAAAATAGCATTTTTCAGACAGACGGATTAGGAGAAATTTTAATTTGCTCGAGACCTGTCTCTGTCTCAGCAACAACATCTTGAGATTTGGCAACAGGAGCTCATGTTAGCAGGGAGCGATTAGCTAAAGCTACATGTCTGCCAGAGAATTGCAATATATATATATATTTTTACTGTTTTTACAAAATACACATGAACCCTGAGTAGCCATATTGAGCCGATGTTCGGAAATGTTGCACTATTTGGGAAATATCACAATTTTGAACATTTTCTTTTAGAGACAGCAGCAGGCTCAGTTCTAAAGCCAGAGTGAAGTTTCTGGTATCCTATGAAACTAGACGACCTAATGAATCGATTTGTACCAACCATGTCATGCTAGCTTGTCAGGAAGATAGCTAAATAACACTCCAAATGTAGGCTACATTTTGGCGAGGGGAAAAAAAACATTTACAAAGGGGTCCTCTTTTTCACAGCCTAATGGTGGCAGGTGTGTGTGTGTGTCTGTTTTGAACCAGCTAGTAGCCTTATATTGTCATTTAGCCTTTCTGCTGCTATAGAGAGCCGCAGGGATGATGTATTTTTGTAGTCAGAACGCGGAAGTCCCGAACTTCCTGGTTCTTCACTGTTTCTGTCTATGGGATTTTTGAATGGGTTTTTGCCGCGATGCTTCAAATAAGGTCTCTGGGCAACGCAAGATTAATCAAACGCGAACCAGAGTTCCGTCGGATAATCTTCACACATGAGGACCACTTTCATTAGTTTTGTAGCGTAAATGCGAGCCCTAGAAGTAAAATGCTCGAGCTAAGCTAATCCAGAACTACACACTGTCGCATAGGCTTCCACGTCACGTCACCACTCAACCTGGACTGTTGTTGATGTGTGCACTGATTACCCCGGGCTGAACGGGCTGAACCAGGTGAGGGAAGAGAATTTCCGTGTTCGTCCTTTGAGTGGTGACGTTATTGATGTATATATCCCCATCGACATAACAGTGTAGTCTCATTTAGCCGTTTGCTAGCTAGCCGTCCTTTTAACGGCAGGTAAAAGCTTCAAAACTCATAAAAGTGGTCCTCGTGTGTGAAGATGATATTACTAAACACTGGTTCGCGTTTGATTAAGCCAGCGTTGCTCAGAGAGATTATTAGAAGCATCGCGCCAAAAACCCATTCAAAACTCCCATAGGCGAAAACTGTGAAGAACCAGGGCTGTTAGCATCGATGATTTCCGGACTCGTTACTGCAGCTCTCTATTGCACAGGCTAAAAACTAACCATATTGACCATCAGAGCAGTGTGTTTACATGACCAGCTGGTTTACCAGGCTAATAACTAACCATATTGACCATCGGAGCAGTGTGTTTACATGACCAGCTGGTTTACCAGGCTAATAACTAACCATATTGACCATCAGAGCAGTGTGTTTACGTGACCGGCTGGTTTACCAGGCTAATAACTAACCATATTGACCATCAGAGCAGTGTGTTTACGTGACCGGCTGGTTTACCAGGCTAATAACTAACCATATTGACCATCAGAGCAGTGTGTTTACGTGACCGGCTGGTTTACCAGGCTAATAACTAACCATATTGACCATCAGAGCAGTGTGTTTACGTGACCGGCTGGTTTACCAGGCTAATAACTAACCATATTGACCATCAGAGCAGTGTGTTTACGTGACCGGCTGGTTTACCAGGCTAATAACTAACCATATTGACCATCAGAGCAGTTTGTTTACGTGACCGGCTGGTTTACCAGGCTAATAACTAACCATATTGACCATCGGAGCAGTGTGTTTACGTGACCAGCTGGTTTACCAGGCTAATAACTAACCATATTGACCATCAGAGCAGTGTGTTTACGTGACCAGCTGGTTTACCAGGCTAATAACTAACCATATTGACCATCAGAGCAGTGTGTTTACATGACCAGCTGGTTTACCAGGCTAATAACTAACCATATTGACCATCAGAGCAGTTTGTTTACGTGACCGGCTGGTTTACCAGGCTAATAACTAACCATATTGACCATCGGAGCAGTGTGTTTACGTGACCAGCTGGTTTACCAGGCTAATAACTAACCATATTGACCATCAGAGCAGTGTGTTTACGTGACCGGCTGGTTTACCAGGCTAATAACTAACCATATTGACCATCAGAGCAGTGTGTTTACATGACCAGCTGGTTTACCAGGCTAATAACTAACCATATTGACCATCAGAGCAGTGTGTGTACGTGACCAGCTGGTTTACCAGGCTAATAACTAACCATATTGACCATCAGAGCAGTTTGTTTACGTGACCGGCTGGTTTACCAGGCTAATAACTAACCATATTGACCATCAGAGCAGTGTGTTTACGTGACCAGCTGGTTTACCAGGCTAATAACTAACCATATTGACCATCAGAGCAGTGTGTTTACGTGACCAGCTGGTTTACCAGGCTAATAACTAACCATATTGACCATCAGAGCAGTGTGTTTACGTGACCGGCTGGTTTACCAGGCTAATAACTAACCATATTGACCATCAGAGCAGTGTGTTTACATGACCAGCTGGTTTACCAGGCTAATAACTAACCATATTGACCATCAGAGCAGTGTGTTTACGTGACCGGCTGGTTTACCAGGCTAATAACTAACCATATTGACCATCAGAGCAGTGTGTTTACATGACCAGCTGGTTTACCAGGCTAATAACTAACCATATTGACCATCAGAGCAGTTTGTTTACATGACCAGCTGGTTTACCAGGCTAATAACTAACCATATTGACCATCAGAGCAGTGTGTTTACGTGACCAGCTGGTTTACCAGGCTAATAACTAACCATATTGACCATCAGAGCAGTGTGTTTACGTGACCGGCTGGTTTACCAGGCTAATAACTAACCATATTGACCATCAGAGCAGTTTGTTTACGTGACCAGCTGGTTTACCAGGCTAATAACTAACCATATTGACCATCAGAGCAGTGTGTTTACGTGACCGGCTGGTTTACCAGGCTAATAACTAACCATATTGACCATCAGAGCAGTTTGCACAGGTATGTCAATCTGGCAGAAAGACAATGTGGAAAGTAATGAGATAGGATCATGAGAGATTGAATGAAGGGTGAGTGTGTATTTAATGAAGGGTGAGTGTGTATTTAATGAAGGGTGAGTGTGTATTTAATGAAGGGTGAGTGTGTATTTAATGAAGGGTGAGTGTGTATTTAATGAAGGGTGAGTGTGTATTGAATGAAGGGTGAGTGTGTATTTAATGAAGGGTGAGTGTGTATTCCTCACAAGAGAACTGTGCGCAGCAGGCAGCTCCGAGCGCTGGTCTCTGGCCAGAGGAGGCGGAGTTGGAGGCCTGGTTGGCGTTGCAGTAGACAGCCAGCTCCATCATCACATTCCGAAGCTTCTCCATGTCCACTACACGACAACACAGAGCAACCATAAGAGGAGAACATGGGAAAGTGATCACTGCGACGTTGTGTCTTTTTGAGAGACACAGAGAGAATTAAGCGAGTGTTCTGACCCTGGCTCGAGCTCAGGACGTAGAAGAGGGAAGGACTAATGACGGCTGCAATCCAAGGCTGGAAGGTCTCGTGGTGAGGCAGCTCCACTGTCTTCCAGTCCACTGGGAAAGAAGCTGCTGAAATCAAATAACAACAAATCATTTAAAATCAGGCTTCAGATACAACTGGGCTCAGGAAAATGATCACTCACCAACCCATTTATTTTCAGTTTTATATTAATACTTAAGACAAACAACCATAAAATTTAAACAACAGTAACATGACAGCCACGACAGCAATAACAAGGACAAGAAAAACAAACAAAAAACAAGACAAAAAATAAAATAAAAAGTTACCAGACATATTACTAATTGAATTTGCGGTATGTTTCAGAATGTTACAATCTCAGGTATACAGAACGGAGGTGGTTACATGAGTTGTGACATTACAAGGTGGTTATTTATCTTTTCAGATAATCAACAAATGGACCCCATATTTTCAAGAATTTATTTGGCCCTTTAGATTTATAATAACTAGAGATGGGATAGTTAACGCCATTAACGGCTGCGTTAACGCGAGACTCTTAACGCGCGATAAAAAAAAATATCGCCGTTAATCTATTTAATCTATTTTTTATTTTTTTTTAACCTTTATTTATACAGGGGGAGTCTCACTGAGAGCAATGCTCTCTTTTTCAGGAGCGCCCTGTTCACATTCACACACATTCATACCTGGAAGCTGTCCAGTACAACCACAGTCTGATCTGCTGGCCACTGAGCAGCTCCACTGTATTATTATTATTATATATATTATTATTCTCAAAGTTGTCTGGTAGCAGGGTCCACTTATATTGAGCAGGCCATGATGATTATCACTTTAGAATGGAACAGGTATGTAAGCGCGGACATTTATGTCTGCCTCCCCCATCCTGGCTGCTGTGGGGGGGCGTGAACAACCGAATAAACAGAAACCTGTTCACAAGGACTTACTTCTAGTCATTATTTATGTTGCACACACATATTTTGAATGGCTTCGACAGACTTCAAATGACCCATTTTAATCTAGATTAATCTAGATTAATGACCAGGATTAATCTAGATTAAAAAAAATTATCTATTCCCATCTCTAATAATAACGTATTCTCTCCATCTGTATATTTATGATCATTTCGTTAAGCCATTTCTGAAAACAGGGGGGTGCAGGGGACTTCCAGTTTGTCAAAATCATTTTTTTGGCAGCCACCATGCCCAGCATCAGTGCTGCTTGTTCTTCTACTGGGTAGCTTAAAGCGGCTTCTGAACAACCAAAAAGTGCTAACTCTGGATCAGGAAGAATGTCTTTTTCATAGACCCAGGAAAACCACTGAAATATTTTGTGCCAGAACTCATTTAAATGCGGGCAGAACCAAAAAAGATGTGATAAGGAGCCCTCTGCACCCTTGCATCTGTCACATACTGGAGACACTGATGGCATGAGTCTCATCTTTAAGACTTCCTAGCTTACCTGCTGATGGTGTTGCCACAGTCGGCTCTTCAACTGGAGCATCCTTGGCGCTGTCTCCTGTCCGATTAGATGGTGGGACCTGCTCCTTTTCCATCATTTTCTCTGGGTTCTTCACGTTGGAGACAGTGCTGTCACGGCTCTCTTTGGGAGCGGCAGCAGGCGGCTGCTCGGTCTCTCCGGGAGCTTTGGCCAGGTGCTCCGTGATGAGGGCAGCTGAAAACAGGAAATGTGTTGCATGTTTGAAATGAGATTCATGTGCCAAACTATAATGATAAGGACTGATGTCTGTTTGGTTTGGTGTCCTCAAGCAGTGGGTCAGTAGGTAGTCTCACCGGGAAACATGGCACAGCAGGGTTCTCCCACTTTAGGCTGGAATGGTGGGGCATCTGCCTCACAGTGCTGCTTCAGTTCAGCCCCCAGCTCCATCAAAATCTGATCCTCTGATAGACACACACAAGGTACAATCACAGAGTTATTTATGCACGATAATCAGCATCAAGGCAGCACTATTAAAAAAGGTTATTATTAGGTGTTATGTAGACTCAGCCCTCAGTCTTAATCCGTTTCACTCCTGTAAGACTGAGAATATTACTATTTAAATCTTTGCATAACGTTAGGTGGCGCTGTTGGAAGCCTTGCATCGGAGAACCAATCATGAGTGTTGTGGGCGGGCCTGCTTTCTGGGCGCAGTGACGCTCATGCAGAACCAGTGTCTCGCAAAACATCGCCGCGTTTGCGGAGAAACATATTAATCACTTAGAAACAAACATAACCTGTTAATAGGACGTGTTTCATCCGGCCCCGGCGGCTAGAGGTCTTTTCCCCAGCGATAAGCCAGACTCCCGAGGCTAACGTTACAGAGCCTGCTGATGACTCACAGTAGCAAGCGGACCACTTCCGGGTAGGAAACATTATTGTAAAATAAACAACAGCTATAAATTTTGTTTGGAGCATATCAGCTTCATGCTCTGTGTTAGGACTATGATAAATGGCATTGCCGCTACCAAATAAAATTCTAATAATAAATGTAGGCGTGTCTGCTGCCGGCCGTTCTCGCCGGGCTCGGACAGACAGTTTCTGACAGTGAAATTCCCAGACGTTTGGTGGCGCAGCTCACCAAACGTCTGGGAGCCGAGACTAGGTGTTATGTAGACATCTAGATGAACTGATAATCCTATCAGTTGCTACAGCAAAACAGCTTATACACTAATGTTTCCAAGTTACTTCAGTCAGTTGAGGAGAGCAGAGTGGAGGTGGTAGTAGCAGTGGGGAAAACAATTAAAATAAATGAAAAGTCAAAGTGTCATTTGATCAAGTTAAAATGATCTATATATTACACAACAACATTTCTAGGACTTGATCAGATGAACACACAGTGCAAACAGAAAATAAATAAATAATAATAAAATAATAAAGCATAAAGAACCTGATCCAACATTGTAATATTGGAACAAGTACTCTGTGGTACTCAAGACTAGCTAATATTTAACTTAAATTTGATACTATTCATATTACTGCCAACAGAAACCTGGTGTATGTAGGCTGAGGGCACAACTGTACCTTTAGGATTTTGGATGCGGCAGTAAAAGGATCCAGGACTCTCCACGACACTGACCAGCAGCGCCACTGTCTGGCCATCACAGGGAAGCTCAGTACAGGACCACGCCAGGGCCTCACTTACTTGTCCAGGCACTGCAGAGGGCATTTCATGTGTCAACAGACAAAATGCATTTCATACAGGTCTAATCATGTGCTCAACTTGGACTGGATGTGCTTCATTATTTAGCAGTTTCAGGTGCTGGAACTAAGTACAGTGTTAGTAATTATGAATCTATGGGGGGAAATATCAGTTAAAAGCAGTGGCAAAGACAGCTGTAAATATGATTTACAAATATGAATGGCAGAAATGTTGGACATTGCAGTGAACATTTCATGCAAACAGGGTGGCCTAAGGTTAGAATGTCAAGCCTTGGTGAGGTGCCCTTGTGTAAGAAACCAAATCCGATATATACTGTATATCAGTGTTGTAGTACTCAGGACTCCAGGCCAATTTTCAGGACTCGTGACTCGATTTGGACTTGAGGCACTCATGACTCGGACTCGAGCCTTCATGCATTTACACACGGAAGTTGGGAGACAAGGACTTTTTAATTGATAAAGAGTTTTTTTTGTTTTGTTAGATTTGTAATAAAGTCCCGCAATTCGCGCAACGCGACTCAATTAAGCATTCAGATGGGAGCGAGCGGCCGAGATGAAATATCCCAACTCGAGCGAAATTACGCTGGCATCAGTCGCTCGCTGTTCAATGCTGATTGGCTGCCGTGTGAGAGTGAGTCAAGGATCACACTGGCTTGGAACAAACCGCTGGTTTATTGTGTGGCAACAAACCGCATTGACAGCTGATTGACAGGTATAGAGCTGTACTACCGGTATAGAGCTCGCGTTAGGAGCACGCTGATAGGCGTAGCTTGTAAACAACTACGGTGGCTCGTAGTGGACAAACATCATGACATTGCGTAACGTTATAGCCCCCAGATGTCCGTCAATTCTTGTGCCTGTTGACGAGCGATTTAAACACAGCGACAGAGCGATTCCAAAGGGTTGAATCGAGCAACAGAGAGAAAAATAAATATCTGGGTGTGAACACAGCTTAAAGGAGGATTTACCCCCTAGATATGTATTAGAACAGTGATTTGAAAATACCTATGGAAAAAACCAAGAAATGACATATACTCTTGTCTATACTAGACTCTTTGGCTGTGTTCAAGTCAAGATTTTTTTTCGGAAATCGATGCCATTACAGTTTGCCTACTGCCTCAAAAATAATTTATTTGAGAGGGGCAATATCTTTATAAATATCAACAACTAGCCAACGCTGGTGGCCTGTATGGAAACAGAAAATCTGAAAATGGTTGAAAGTTATATCAATTTGGTAATTCAGTGGCGAACTAGAAATTTAATTATTTTTCTGCATGTATCTCTATGGCAGAGTGTCAAACTACGTTACGAGAGCAAAGTGACATGGGCTCGTTACAGCAGCACACCGCACAATAGGAGAAACCCCCCGCTCTGGGGTAACACAATGCGAGATTTCTCCACGTCATTCCCTCGTACAACTAGCGATAAACCGTGCAATGAAATCCGTTTTTAATTTGCGTTTTGGGGCTTTTCGTGATTCTTGTTAAAAGTTACTGCAGCGCAGGGCAGTGTCAGACCTCCATGTGAAGAGCTCGGCCCGCGCATCCCCGCTGCCTGAGCACACAGCAGCTCGTGCTCGCGCTCTAAAAGGCAGGGTGCCTACGAGCTGCTGCCTGGCTGGCAGAAAGGGCTCCAGACTCGGTGTGATAATCCTCTAACAGCATTTGAGCTTATTCAGGTAAGATATTTATAATGTAATGACACATTCAGCGATAAACTGTCTACAATGAAGACATATGTCAAATATGACAACGTGGTGTTCAGTATTTTAAGAGCACAGGAGCTACTTGCTTGATCAAACGGTCAAACCCAATCCGCGCAGCAAAACACACACGAGTCAACGTGGAGGAGCACACACACACACAGACACACCGAGAGAGCCCAGCTGCTGCTGCGCGCGCCCCCGGAGCTTGGAGCTAGTGCATGAGGTTTACAGTACGACTCTCTCCCGCCCGCTCCCGCCTGCCTGGGCTGGAGACAGCTGCTTCCAACTCGGACTGATAATATATACATCATCATTCGAGCTTATCCAGGTAAGATATTACCGTAAATTCCGGACTATAAGCCGCGGCTTTTTTCCCGTTTTTTGGCCTTTTTTGGCCCCTGCGGCTTATATAACGGTGCGTCTTATCTATGGATTTTTTCAGCAAACGGCCACTCGGGAACCTCCAAAATCTATGGATGTTGGTATGAGGCAGAACGAGAGCAAGACAGACATTACGAGAGCGAGACCCTGATTGGATGATGTTGCAAAAAATGTGTCTCGCGACCTGATTGGAGCACTGTGCCACTACGCTCTCTCAGCCACTACGGTAAAACACCCTCCCTCCTCCCTCGCTCCGGGGGGAAAAAGGCAGCGATTGAGCCAGAAAGACAGTCTGAATGAAATTGAATGTAACATTCCCAATTCTATGTATTACATTCTAAAAAACTAACAGCAACATTTTGGAAGGCTAAGCCACACAACTAGCTCGTTGTAATCTAACATCATGCTTCAAAAGATGGAGAACTGGCTGTGTTACGACGATGGCGGCGAGAAGAAGAAGGAAAGAAGGAAATCGAGTAGCAGCACGTAACCTTGGCATCAGGGTGTTGACACAGAGAGCAGACGGCCGAGGTGCCGTTCAGATCCGACTGAAGGCTCAAGTTTGCCAGTGGATCCTGACAGCGTGGAGGAGTGTCAAAACATCCACGATCAACAACGGGTTCCGAAAGGCTGGACTGCTGCGTGATGAAGAGGAGGACGCCGCCAGCTGAGGGCCTTCAGAGGCTGTTCGATTCCGACAGTGACGAAGAGGAGTTCGTTGGTTTTGAGAGCGACAACGAAGGAGAGAGGAGAGTGGCTGACGAAGCCACCCTGAGCCTGTTCGTTTCCGACACTGAAGATGAGGACTTTGGTGGTTTTAGTACGCAGGAAGAAGACGAAGATGAGGATTAATGACTTGACTTTTCTGGTTACAGCCGTGTACTGCACCTTAGCCTAAAAGATGAAGACGAGGATTAATGACTTTTCTGGTAGGCTGATTACCGTATATTTTAAGCAGCCGTGTTACTGCAACTTTAGGCTTACGCGCTTACTGTCGTGTTACAGGCACTTTATTTTGCACTTTAAAAAAAACACATTTAATTTAGCCATTGATATTGCCTCGTCAAGCGCTGTAAGCTTTGTTTTTTGTTATGGTACTACTGTAGGCTATAATGTAGATCAGTGGTTTTCAACCTTTTTCATGCCAAGGACCCCTAAATTTACACAGCACAGTACATGTTCTGTAGCTACTATTGCACTAAATGGTAACACTTGAATACGTTATGCAAATATGCAACTTGTTTTGTTGAAATGTTAATAAATGGGAGCTTCCCCAAACAGCCATCTCTTTTCCGACAATCCCCTCTGTGCACGAACCCTTACAAATGGTAATTAAACATCAAAACACCCGCGGCTTATAGACCGGTGCGGCTTATATAAGAAAAAAATAGTCAACTTTGAAGGTGCGGCTTATAGACCGGTGCGCCTTATAGTCCGGAATTTACGGTAATAAAGTAGTGACACATTCAGCGGGAAACTAACTATAATTAAGACATGTGCCAACTTTGACAACGTTTGGTCCAGTATTTTAAGAGCAAACTTCAATAGGAATAGGCTTTGAGTTCTGAGGAGCCGAAAGGGTACAGGGGGGGTAGGGGAGTAATTGTCTTGAAATCCCATAGTCTTTGGGGACAACCTGACGTCAGGTTGTACCAAATATCCCATTCATTTGAGAAGAAAAAAAAAAGCAGTGTTCGACCTTTAGAGGGCGCTTATGCCAGATATGCTGCTGAAAAATGATACAAATGGTCAAATGGCAACAGTTTGGTGTCAAATGTGGAAATTCTGACCAGAATTCTTCACACATCACCCCCAAAGTCATATATATTGGTTAAAAGCTGAAAAAAAGTGTTTTGGAGGTAAGTTCTCCTTTAAGCAGAAAGTCAGTTTGGCATGTTTACCCTGTGCTTCTCCAGTAGCAGCAGCAGGTGGCTGCTGGTCGCTGTCAGTGGCGGGCGAGGCGTAGCCGGCAGAGAGAAGAAGCTCGGCCACATTAGCCTGAGGGTCACTGCCCTCATCCAGCATGGCCACCAAAGCCTTGTCCTCACGCCCTCCCAGGATCTCCACGCGCAGAATGCGGTTGGAAACCCTCCCCTGCAGAGCCAGCAGGCACTCCTCTGACCAGGACTCCCCAACTGGCTCACCGCACAATAGGAGAAACCCCCCGCTCTGGGGTAACACAATGCGAGATTTCTCCACGTCATTCCCTCGTACAACTAGCGATAAACCGTGCAATGAAATCCGTTTTTAATTTGCGTTTTGGGGCTTTTCGTGATTCTTGTTAAAAGTTACTGCAGCGCAGGGCAGTGTCAGACCTCCATGTGAAGAGCTCGGCCCGCGCGTCCCCGCTGCCTGAGCACACAGCAGCTCGTGCTCGCGCTCTAAAAGGCAGGGTGCCTACGAGCTGCTGCCTGGCTGGCAGAAAGGGCTCCAGACTCGGTGTGATAATCCTCTAACAGCATTTGAGCTTATTCAGGTAAGATATTTATAATGTAATGACACATTCAGCGATAAACTGTCTACAATGAAGACATATGTCAAATATGACAACGTGGTGTTCAGTATTTTAAGAGCACAGGAGCTACTTGCTTGATCAAACGGTCAAACCCAATCCGCGCAGCAAAACACACACGAGTCAACGTGGAGGAGCACACACACACACAGACACACCGAGAGAGCCCAGCTGCTGCTGCGCGCGCCCCCGGAGCTTGGAGCTAGTGCATGAGGTTTACAGTACGACTCTCTCCCGCCCGCTCCCGCCTGCCTGGGCTGGAGACAGCTGCTTCCAACTCGGACTGATAATATATACATCATCATTCGAGCTTATCCAGGTAAGATATTACCGTAAATTCCGGACTATAAGCCGCGGCTTTTTTCCCGTTTTTTGGCCTTTTTTGGCCCCTGCGGCTTATATAACGGTGCGTCTTATCTATGGATTTTTTCAGCAAACGGCCACTCGGGAACCTCCAAAATCTATGGATGTTGGTATGAGGCAGAACGAGAGCAAGACAGACATTACGAGAGCGAGACCCTGATTGGATGATGTTGCAAAAAATGTGTCTCGCGACCTGATTGGAGCACTGTGCCACTACGCTCTCTCAGCCACTACGGTAAAACACCCTCCCTCCTCCCTCGCTCCGGGGGGAAAAAGGCAGCGATTGAGCCTGAAAGACAGTCTGAATGAAATTGAATGTAACATTCCCAATTCTATGTATTACATTCTAAAAAACTAACAGCAACATTTTGGAAGGCTAAGCCACACAACTAGCTCGTTGTAATCTAACATCATGCTTCAAAAGATGGAGAACTGGCTGTGTTACGACGATGGCGGCGAGAAGAAGAAGGAAAGAAGGAAATCGAGCAGCAGCACGTAACCTTGGCATCAGGGTGTTGACACAGAGAGCAGACGGCCGAGGTGCCGTTCAGATCCGACTGAAGGCTCAAGTTTGCCAGTGGATCCTGACAGCGTGGAGGAGTGTCAAAACATCCACGATCAACAACGGGTTCCGAAAGGCTGGACTGCTGCGTGATGAAGAGGAGGACGCCGCCAGCTGAGGGCCTTCAGAGGCTGTTCGATTCCGACAGTGACGAAGAGGAGTTCGTTGGTTTTGAGAGCGACAACGAAGGAGAGAGGAGAGTGGCTGACGAAGCCACCCTGAGCCTGTTCGTTTCCGACACTGAAGATGAGGACTTTGGTGGTTTTAGTACGCAGGAAGAAGACGAAGATGAGGATTAATGACTTGACTTTTCTGGTTACAGCCGTGTACTGCACCTTAGCCTAAAAGATGAAGACGAGGATTAATGACTTTTCTGGTAGGCTGATTACCGTATATTTTAAGCAGCCGTGTTACTGCAACTTTAGGCTTACGCGCTTACTGTCGTGTTACAGGCACTTTATTTTGCACTTTAAAAAAAACACATTTAATTTAGCCATTGATATTGCCTCGTCAAGCGCTGTAAGCTTTGTTTTTTGTTATGGTACTACTGTAGGCTATAATGTAGATCAGTGGTTTTCAACCTTTTTCATGCCAAGGACCCCTAAATTTACACAGCACAGTACATGTTCTGTAGCTACTATTGCACTAAATGGTAACACTTGAATACGTTATGCAAATATGCAACTTGTTTTGTTGAAATGTTAATAAATGGGAGCTTCCCCAAACAGCCATCTCTTTTCCGACAATCCCCTCTGTGCACGAACCCTTACATATGGTAATTAAACATCAAAACACCCGCGGCTTATAGACCGGTGCGGCTTATATAAGAAAAAAATAGTCAACTTTGAAGGTGCGGCTTATAGACCGGTGCGCCTTATAGTCCGGAATTTACGGTAATAAAGTAGTGACACATTCAGCGGGAAACTAACTATAATTAAGACATGTGCCAACTTTGACAACGTTTGGTCCAGTATTTTAAGAGCAAACTTCAATAGGAATAGGCTTTGAGTTCTGAGGAGCCGAAAGGGTACAGGGGGGGTAGGGGAGTAATTGTCTTGAAATCCCATAGTCTTTGGGGACAACCTGACGTCAGGTTGTACCAAATATCCCATTCATTTGAGAAGAAAAAAAAAAGCAGTGTTCGACCTTTAGAGGGCGCTTATGCCAGATATGCTGCTGAAAAATGATACAAATGGTCAAATGGCAACAGTTTGGTGTCAAATGTGGAAATTCTGACCAGAATTCTTCACACATCACCCCCAAAGTCATATATATTGGTTAAAAGCTGAAAAAAAGTGTTTTGGAGGTAAGTTCTCCTTTAAGCAGAAAGTCAGTTTGGCATGTTTACCCTGTGCTTCTCCAGTAGCAGCAGCAGGTGGCTGCTGGTCGCTGTCAGTGGCGGGCGAGGCGTAGCCGGCAGAGAGAAGAAGCTCGGCCACATTAGCCTGAGGGTCACTGCCCTCATCCAGCATGGCCACCAAAGCCTTGTCCTCACGCCCTCCCAGGATCTCCACGCGCAGAATGCGGTTGGAAACCCTCCCCTGCAGAGCCAGCAGGCACTCCTCTGACCAGGACTCCCCAACTGGCTGCACACCTGGAAAGGGCCCCACGGAGGGGACAGAGGGGGAATCACTGTGAGCACGTGTGTGAGACAGAGTGTGAGTGTTTGAAACACACACACACACACACGCGCGCGCACACACAGAGCACACAGAAAGGGTCTTTTGCTGTTACAATCTATAGCTCCAATGATCTCATAAAGGGAGACTCAAACGTAAACAGTTTCCACCATCTGAGTATATTAAGTCAGTTTTAATCAACTTAGGCAGGAGTTTAAAGCAGATACAGTAATGCAAGGAAAGCTAAAGTTCAGACGTTCAGGAGAAAATGATACTACAGTACTCTCCAATACAACCTCTAACCATTAAATTATACTACAGTACTGTCCAATACAACCTCTAACCATTAAATTATACTACAGTACTGTCCAATACAACCTCTAACCATTAAATTATACTACAGTACTGTCCAATACAACCTCTAACCATTACATTATACTACACTACTGTCCAATACAACCTCTAACCATTGAAAGGACATTGAAAGGACAGTAATGGGGATATTACCTGCAAGAGCACAGGGGAAGGTCTGCATGGGCAGGGCCAGCAGAGGGCCACTCAGGGGCCGTAGGCGACTGAGCTCCACCTCCTCAGAGTTTCCAAAATCAATGTAGCCGACACAAACACGTTCCTCTGAGGAATAGGCCAGCACTTTAGCTCTGTACCACTGGTTGTCCTCTGGAAGAAATACACAGGTCAGAGGTCAGCATAGATTCATGAAGCAGGTCTGCTGTAAGCCTCTAGTGCAGTGCTTCACAACCAAGTAGTGTCGCCTGACATTTCCAATTTTATTTATTTTTTGCACCACAACACACGTTAGAGGATTAGGGCCAGACGTGAAAAGTGTATTTGAGTTCTGCGTTTGAGTCAGAATTGTGAGTGACACAGCTCGGCTGCTGCGTGGCCTCGCCTGCTCTACTGGCATTGCTCAACTTTGCATCACTGATGACATCACTCAGAATCCCTTTTATTGTCACAATATACAAATTACATTAAAGAGGAATTTGTCTTAGTGTTTGAATGCAGTGTAAGTGCCATCTCAATGTTCAGAGATAAAGAAGTAAGAAAAATGATTAAAGGACAACAAAAGTTGTCGGCCCGAGCCCGTCGGGCTTGGTCGGGTCTCATCGGGCTCAGACTGAACCTCAGAATTCTAAGCTGTGTATGTGCATGTGTGTGTGTGTGTGTGTGTGTGTGTGTGTGCGTGTGTGTGTGTGTGCATGTGTGTGTGTGTGTGTGTGTGTGTGTGTGTGTGTGTGTGTGTGTGTGTGTGTGTGTGCATGTGTAGCATGGCAGAGAAGGAGAATACAAAGAGTATCAATCTAGTTTACTGGAAGGACAGTTTCCTTTTTCTTTTCTTTTTTTGCACAGCCCGAGCCCGACCCGACCAATTATCATAAATTGTCAGCCCCGCCCAAGCCCGTCAGGCTGGGTCGGTTCCCGTCGAGCTCGGGCTGAAAAGGAGAACTCTAGAGTGGGGTGAATTTCTCCCTCGCACCGGTGCTACGGTAAAAGCGGTGACCTCGGGCATGTTTGGCCGGAAAGGGAAACCAAATCATTATGGGGTTCATAGTTGAGTGCAACACCGGCCAGTATCCGCCATCAAAGATATTTATTCGGTTCAGGAGGACCTGTGAAGATGACTTCATTTACAAAAATAAGTTTTTCTCATCTTTTTGGGGACAGACAGATGTTTTCAGTGAACACTACCTAGTGAACACTACCAGTGAACACTACCTACATTCAAGTGTCAATAACTAAAGAACGGATGAAGGTAGAATCAAACTTTTTTTCTTTGAAAGTAGATGATCCCTTCTTTCTTTTAAGATATTCAGTGTTTACAAAAAGAATCCTGTGAGTCTTGGAAAATGAGTGAAAATGATCAGAAACCCTGACGCTGGCTGGCGACTTCTCCTTTGAAACTGGCAGGGAATGAGTTAATACAGCATTGATGCCTTTCATAAAGATTTGATATTCCCTAATATTACAGAGATATTTGCATGATTTAGATTCAATTGAAATGTCCCCCACAAATATATACGTAACAATAGCCAGTTTAGCCAGTGACATTGTGTAACATACCATATTCTCGACACAAGTAGTGGGTTACTGTGGTGTCTCTTACATGTCTGTTGCAGCGGGACAAAGACACACAGCCATATGATATATCTAAATGTGTTGTACCCGAGAACTGAGCACAGCAAACAGTGCCAGGTGCTGGTCTGAAGTTCTGGCTGGTTTGGACCTGACAGCAGTGCTCCCTCAACTTCTGCTGCAGCTCCTGGATCACACCTGCAAACCACAAGCTCTTCAAAATGTAGTCCTCAAGTCCAGTCAGGATCACAAATTAAACTGTGAGGTCGCTTTCACATATAAGCCGTTTGGTCCGCTTTAAACGCGCGCCAGAGTTTGTTTCCTTGGATATTCCACCTCATATGGGGGTGGTGTGAAAGCTCAAATGAACTCTGGTGCGGAACAAACAAGTGAACTCTGGTCCGCTTGAAAACGAAGGTCTCGGTTCGCTTCCAAGTGAACCCTGGCGCGGTTCATTTGTGGTGTGAAAGCAAACCGAACTAAACACAATAGCAAATATAGGAAGCGCCAGTGCATGAGTAGAAGGCGGTAGGAGGAAGCAAAACAAACACTGCAGTGTACATGTGTGCACTGCTGCTCATATTGGGCATTCTTGTAAAATATTGATTTGATAGTAACACCAAAGTAAAACCAGAAATCCCAATATTGCAGGTGGTGTTGCACCATATGGGTTGTGTTTCATGGATTCACTTGTGTTGTTCAGTCAGCCCCTCAGTCAGGCAAGAAGCCAGCTGAAGAGAGGAGAGATTTCCCTTCTCTATTCTGTCCAATAGACGAGTGGCGGTTTCGACCACGTGACATTGTTCAGAAAGTTTGGTGCGTTTTACAAATTGCATGTGTGAAAGTGAACCAGACCAAATGAAAAATGCAACACAACTTCACCCCCCCCCCATCGCACAGAGTCCACCAACTTATATGTGAAAGCGACCTTATATTAACTGTGCAAAAACAGTTATTATTAATATGATCCAATTTGAAGGTGCACGATGCGCTCCGGTTGAGAGGTTTAGCTACTCACTGGCATTCTCCACCTTCTGGCAGATGATGTCATGAGGTGACTGGAGGTGGGTGACCACCACAGAGAAGGAGTCACCCAGTGCCTGGGTCAGCGGCTCCGGTGGCTGGGCCCACGCATTGTTGTCCTTCCCATTGTTGAGGCGCTTGAAGTTTTCCAACGAGGCACTCTCCAAGGCATCTGCAAACATTTCCCAAATTCATTCCCTCACTATTATGAAAAAAAATGATGTGCCTCAAGAACAGTCATCCAAATTGCTCATCACCTCTTCACGTTGGCGTGTGAAGTGGGGCTGCATAATTAATCATGTATAATCAGATTCACATAATGCCATTTTAATTTTCCACAATCGTACAAGTCACGTGCTCCCATTAATGCACTGTAATCAATCACATCAAGAGGGCAGCACACAGTGTTATTTGTCTCCTTTCTGTGTGACTTGAGCATGTGAATAACTAGAACGACCGCACCGCCGATATATGCCTCCGACAACAAGGGAGCAGTCGACATCCAAGTCTGTCCAGACTTTGAAGTTTGAGCCAAATGTGAAGAAATTCCGTCAAGGTGTTACGGAGATATGGCGTTACCGAGCTTGAAAATGGCGTTCGCGAGGTCACCGTGACCTTGACCTTTGACCACCAAAATGTAATCAGTTCATCTTTGAGTCCAAGTGGACGTTTGAGGCAAATTAGATTAAATTCTGTCAAGGTTTTCCTGAGATATCACGCTAACGAGCATGAAACGAGCGGTCGTGATGTCACAGTAACCTTGAACTTTGACCACCAAAATCTAATCAGTTCATCCTTGAGTCCAAGTGGACTTGAGGCAAATTGGAAGAAATTCCGTCAAGGCGTTCTTAAGATATCACATTAACGAGCTTGAAAATAGCATTTGTGAGGTCACAGTGACCTTACACTTTGTCCTTTGACTACCAAAATCGAATCAGTTCATCCTTGAGTCCAAGTCGACGTTTGAGGCAAATTTGATTAAATTCTGTCAAGGCGTTCTTCAGATATCACGTTAACGAACATCGGAAGACCCGAATCCATAATGCTATGGCCGGTGGAGGCATAACAAAAACAGAGCTAACTAAGTAAATGCAGCATAGAATATATAGCATAGTAGCATATGCCAACTTTGTCTTAGACTTTGCTCCGTTGCTACACCTTAAAGTAATATGACCAACATTAAAGCTGCATTCAGCGATGTTTTTGTGTTAAATGGCTCTATATTCTGACAGCAATCACTGAAATAGTTCGTTTGGTCAGTGACTTGAAACCCCCAACACCCCACTGTCTTCTTATCTCTCTCATGTACTCCTGCAGGCAGGGCGGACGTATCTCCACAACCGTAACTCATGGAGACTCGCAGTTGGCAGGTGGCATTGGATTTGTGGTGAAAAAATACATATAGTCCTTTATTGCCATCGCGATTGGACCTTCCGTTTCTCAGAAAATTTCAACTTTCCTCTGATTGGATAAAAATTGGCGCCGACCTACAAACTATCCAATCAGAGAAAAGTTGACTTTTTCTTGGAAACGGAAGGTCAGATCGAGTTACGGTTGCTATTTATGGTTATGGCTCTATATTACTGTCAGAATATAGAGCCATTTAACACTTATTTGAACACAAAAACATGGCTAAATGCAGCTTTAAACAGAATGAACAAGATTATCTTCTTTTTTCCCCCGTAAGCATGCAGCCCTGGGGCCGGTTGCACCAACTGGTCTTAACTATGCCTGGTCGTAACTCCTACGTCGGTCTTAGTTAAGACCATGGATTTACGCCTGTTGCGCCAACACGGCTTACGTCTGGTCTTAACTATGCCTATGCTGGTCGTAGCAATGCGCGTCCATGTGAATTGCCAGGGAATGCCCCCTGATTGGATGATGTTGCAGAAAATGTGCCTCGCGACCTGCTTGGAGCACTGTGCCACTACGCTCTCTCAGCCACTACTGTAAAACACCCTCCCTCCTCTCACCCTCCCTCGCTCCGGGGGAGAAATGGCGGCGATTGAGCCAGAAAGACAGTCTGAATGAAATTGAATGTAACGTTCCCAATTCTATGTATTACATTCTAAAAAATTAACGGCAACATTTTGGAAGGCTAAGCCACACAACTAGTTAGTTATAATCTAACGTCGTGCTTTCGAAGACGGCGAACTGGCGGTGTTACGACGATGACGGTCAAAAAGGTCTCCGCGGAGATCTCTGTTACAGGCAGGCTCTACGCCTCCTCCTGACCAGGCGTAGGAGTTACGCCTGGTCGTAGTGAAAATAAGGCTTAAGCTGTCTTGGTGCAACCGGCGTAGCTGTTAGGTCGTAAAGTTACGACCAACTTAGCTTAAGACCAGTGTAAGACCAGTTGGTGCAACCGGCCCCTGGTGTGCAAACATTTGCTAATGTGACTATGTGCTTAATGTGAGCATGTGATTAATGTGAGCATGTGATTAACCCATTGATAAATGATGCAGCATTTGTGTGTGTATCCCTTTAAGACTGCGAACCGCGTGACGCGGTTCGCAGTCTTAAAGGGATACACACACAAATGAGGGATATACACGCAAATGCTGCATCAGGTATCAATGGGTTAATGTGAGCATGTGATTAATATGAGCATGTGATTAATGTGAGCATGTGATTAATATGAGCATGTGATTAATGTGAGCATGTGATTAATATGAGCATGTGATTAATGTGAGCATGTGATTAATGTGAGCATGTGATTAATGTGAGCATGTGATTAATGTGAGCATGTGATTAATATGAGCATGTGATTAATGTGAGCATGTGATTAATGTGAGCATGTGATTAATGTCAGCATGTGCTTATGAAGTTGGCTCACTTATATCTTGCTCAGTCCGTTTGACATTGGTTGCTTCCTTGGCTGCATAACCGTGATCAATGAGGAATGTGCTCAGCTGCTTGCCTAAAAAAAAGAGGGAGGGTGGAGGAGGAGGAGGTGGGAAGTAGTAACAGTTAGTTGAATATTGAAATAGTTTTTCAGGAAATCACCAACTTTTTCCACATTCACATGACGTACTGTAACCTGAGCCTGTATTACTTACCCATGGAGGAGAGCAGGATATCCACAGCATGGATGCGGCCGTGCTCCAGTATGTCCACCATACTAACCGTCACACTCTTGCCGACCAGCACCTGTCTCACCGCGATACAGCCCTCGCCTGACCACTTGTCACTCACCGGCACCACGCCAGCCACACAGCACTCCAACGCCTGGAGGACATAGATGGAAGTGCTAGCTAGCGTCATTATGCCAGAAGCTACAGATTTTAAATGTTTAACTCACTGGTATTTGTTGAAGATGCATCATGCTCGGAGGCAGGAGATTGAGCGTTATGGATTTTTATCAGTGTAAAAAAAAAAAATCAAAGGGCAAAATAATAATAATTTGACACCCTCAAAGTTCCCAATGGAAGCTTGAGGTAGACAGGAAAAAACCTCCACGCCATCATGTGAACGGTGTTAAGTGCAACTCACACAGGGAGGGACGAGCTGGATGTTGGCAGCCAGGGGCTTGATCCTCTCCATGGGGGCATCCTCCTCATTGCCAAAGTCAATGTAGAGGATGTTGGCGGTCTTCTGGTCAGCAGCAACTGATTGAACCAGACCTCGGTACCAGTTCTACACACAGAAAAGGGTAGAGAAAGAGACAGCCTGAGTGTAAGAGAGCAAAGCCAGCGAGTGACAGCCTGGCTGACTGAGCCAATGTGCATACTAGTAATAGACAGAGTATCTTGTCAGATTGCTGGCCATGGCCTCTGCTCACCAAATCACGGGAGAACTGAACGGCGCAGACCTCCTCCAGGTTTGGCGTGTATGCAGTCACTGAGGAGCAGCCACTGTAGGTCTTCTGCAGGTCCATGCTGATGCTCTGCAGTGTCTCCAACAGCTCAGGGCTCTCGACAAGAAGGAAGAACCTGCCAGGACTGTGGAGCTCTACCACAGATGCCTGGGGAGGCCGGGGGGAGAGAACACACACAAAATATACACAACTATAACAAATAGACTTTGCTGGTTGATATTTCATTCCGAGATTAATTGAAACAGTTTAGAGTGGAAGTAAACTGGGCTCAGATTACCTGGATGTCTGTTCCTTTAGTGAATTTATTCATCTCCAAGTCCTTCAGATAGACCCTCTGGAGGCCGGACGCATCACTGTGGTTCACCTGCTACAGTGAGATACACATCTTTCATATATGTTTGTTTCAGAGTATATGAAACATACCTGAGCATATAAACTGACGTACGTACAAGCCAGGTGGTACAAATCTTGACAACACGGTACCAAGTACAGCCCTTGTACTTTAACAGAGCTTGAAGCTTTTTTTTTTCTTAAGGAAACCACCAGTCCCAAATAATGGCATTACCTTTGGCTCTAGCAGGCTTGTTCCGTCTCCCATCACTGGCGAAGCTGTGGTTTCCCTTTAGGTTAAGAGAAGTGTGTGAGTGCACTTTTTTGGTGAAAGCACAAAATGAGGAATAATAAATGTAACAACAGAAAATCCCTGGTCTTCAGGACCGCACCAACTTACTTGACAGGATCTGCAGCGGTGGGTGTGCACACGTGTCTGTGTAGTCTGCAGCACACACATCGGAAATTCCCTGTCAGACAATACTGGTCATTTAGAAATTGCTTACAGAAACAAATGTAAATTTGAAAGTAACAAGAGGCACGCAAACCGATCCATTTCAGAAATCAGTTTGGCCAACGACCAATGTTATCTCTGCTAATGAACTAGCGCGCTAGTGCTTTTTAGATAATTGGTGGGTGTGCTTTAGATTGGGGCAGAGCAACAGCAGATCTACAAATGCTCGCACGTCCAATCTCAACACAATCTAGTATCTCATTAGGGCTCATCCTGTCCATCACACACACACACACACACACACCAGAGTTCTTAGCACTTAATAATGAGCCAGAGTAAGGGAAACACATGCCATGGAGGGGGTTAATCAGTGAAATCACCTGGTCTAGTTCTGAATTGTAATAAAAACCTGGACTTCACACTCCATGGCACATGCATGACTATCTTTGTGATGGCCAATCACACCATACGACGACTGATCTTTCCTGGACTGCAGGAGTCTTGAACATTCTGAAAAAATGGGTTCCTGAAAATCGTTTTGTTGTTATTTTTAGGACGATGATGACATTTACCTTGCGTTCCAGAGTAGTTGCAAGATTTGCCAGGGACTGGGAGTGGTGTAGGCATGGATCCCATCAACTGAGAAGATGACAGAATAAAACTTGATACAAACGTGGCACCGAAGAGAGAGACTTTCTGAGGAGAACTGAGGAGGACATTGTGATTGATTTTGTCCAATTTAAAGCATTGTAAACATAAGTTTGATACATACTAAAGATGTATCCTTGCCGATCAACGAATGTGTATCACCTGCAAAGAAGAAAATATATTTATTTCAGGTCAAATTATGTCACTTAAAAAATGTAACGCCTTATGCCTACCCCACACTACAGGATTTTCAAATCCTTGAAGATTATAAAAATCTTGAGAGCCCACACACTACAGGACAGAGAGAGCCGATTTTTTAACATTTCAATCTTGGGACACACACACAATCGCGTCTGTTCAAACGCAACCCCACACACTAGAAGATTATGCCGAAGATTCACCTTGGAAGCAGGGCTGACGTTAACTTTTAAAATGCCTATTCAGTGTGCGCACCGGGTGTAGTAGTAGTAATAATGATAATAATAATAATAATACATTTGTGTCATTTCGTTTTCTAAACAAATCTTATTTTTTGTTTTTATAATGCATTTGCACTGAAAGGATTTGTTTAACTAATATTTGCGCGGACAGCCGCGTCCATTCGGGGTGTAGGCCTACTGTGCACGGCCAGGCGAAAACCGTCTGCACAGGTGCCTTGTGGAGGGGCGCGTCTGCTGATTTGACTCACTTTTCCGTGCGGACACTCGCCGATGCGGGAAGCATATGAGACCTAAGCGCTTGTTGTAGGCTACATGCTTTGCAGTATAGCATTAGTTTTCCGTCCCGTTCAAAGACGCACGGGTATTTCACCTCGATGACAATTTCCTCGTTCTTTGTTTCTGTGCGGGGCTGCGGGCGGACCAGATTATTTTGCGAAAAACTGTAATGGAAACGCAGCTACTACTGGCTCTCTGCTCAAGATGCAATCGCCTGTCGGGTTGTAAATATCTAACATGTTAGATATGCCCGATTCACAATCGGGAAGAGGCAGTCTTCCCGATTGTGAATCTTTGAACCCCACACACTACAGGATCATTTGGGAAGATTATCTGCCCGACGAGGCTCAAATCGGGAGCACCCCCGAGAAAATCGGGAGGGGGGAATCTTGGCCATAATCTTGCAAATTATCCTGTAGTGTGGGGTAGGCATTAGTGTATAAATGTTTTTTTTTTTTTTGTGTTCTTTCTTTCTACATGTCTGGTGGGGTGGGGTGGGGTGGGGTGGGGTGGGGTGGGGTGGGGTGGGGGGTTCAGGGGATTTGATACAGTTTGATATAAATGTTTGTATTACGAAATGGAAAACCTTGAATAAAAAAAACCTTGGTTTAAATTTTTTTTATGTCACTTAGTAGTTGACAGGTGGCTGGTGGAGCAGATTATCTGGGAGTTCACTTCAAGGTCCAGCATATCTCCATAGTGTCATTCCTCCCCACAAATAGGTTAGATGATGCTTTGGCGCAGACTTATGACAACAAAAACATGCACCAGTGCACACTGGCCATCAAGGCCATTACCATCCACTGATTCTTTAAAAGGGATGCGGCAACATTTTGGGAGATTCTATTCATTTATTAATTGCCATATTATTGATACAGTGCACTCCTCTTATAGTGATCACCTTGGGACGGGGGACAAATTGATCACTATAAGCGGATGATCATTATAACAGATGTTTCTCTTCTTCTTTATTTCTCATGCAGATTACCATCTAATAGACTACATGCACAACTCCTTTACTTCCTGAAATTAGTCCAGCTTCTTTATTTCCTGTCCTACACTATTGGATGAACTGATTAATCAGGTGTGCCTGATCATTGTTGTGACTGCAGCACACCTGACATTAATCACTTCATCCAATAGTGATGACAGGAAATAAAGAAGCTGGACTAATTTCAGGAAGTAGTGGAGTTGTGCATGTAGCCCGTTGACATTTGTATATGCATTACATGAATACAGTACATATACAGTTAAGGAATGTTATTGACTTTACCAATTAACTGACATGGAAATTATCCTACCCGCCCCCCTATTATATGTCACTTTAAAGGACTGATTGTTTTCTGTTTGCTCCATCTTCTGCTATTGATTTCATTGCTGCGCTGCATAGCACTAAGTCACATTACTTATTTTGTAATATGCTTACTCACAATGGCTATTCAAATTAATCTTGATCTTTAAGTTTAATCATCCCAGACAAACATATTGAGGTTTGGGCATTGCAGTGGTGAAATTGCATTGCTGTATCTTAACGTTCGCTTGTGGTTTCTTCTCACGTTGATTAGTGACCAAGTCCACCTGATACATTTACACTCGGGAGTCGACAGGTGTAAAACGTTATTAGTTCGTTCAACTCTGGTTCAACAAAATACATAAAAAAAGCAGTGACAGACAGGCCATTATGACACTTGTGTGTGCAGGCCAAACTGACTAAACACTAAGTGTATCCTACAGACATGTCAAGACGCAAGAGTCGACTGAATTATGTCGGACCGAAATAACGTTACATATTAAATCGTTATCCTTAACTGTTTGGAGTTGCGTTCGTATAAATTGACAACATTAACAGAGAAGCATGTTCGATAAAGGAGGCATTGAAGCAGGTACGTTACCATGTGCCGAGTTAGCTACCGGAGTCGGCAGCAGTGCTGGGCGTGGGCCCCCAAAGCGTGCCGGGGGAGCCATGCGGACAGGCACACCGCCTACCACGGGCCCGGGCATGGAGGAAGGCCTCCTCAGAGGCGGGTTGGGTCGAACCATGGATGGGGAAAATGAACGATTCATGGCGGACGGTGGACGCTGATAAGACCGCTAAAATGACAAGAGATGTTAACGATACCAGCAGTAGCTAGCTAACCTACGTCAATGTTATGCTAGCCATTAGCTAATAACGCTACAAAATTAGCCTCCTCCTGCTGATGTTGGCTAAATAAAGGCAGAATTAAGAGAGCAAATTCAAATAAACTATGGGTCGCAACGAAAATACAACCAAATACAGATAAAAACTACTTTAAAATAATAACAATATTGACATTTTATGTATTCTTATTCTAGCTAATTGTACAGTATAGCAATTTTTTTACCATGATTTTTTTACCTGTGAATGTGTTGATGGCGTCGAGGTTATGATTTGCGCGTGCGCATTGCAATACGTTGTCAAAGGTCAAAGCAGAGCCATTGCGCAAGGGCGCGTCTAGGGGGCAGCAGAGGGTCGCAAAAGTTGCAAACCGAAAACATGACGAGGAAGGGAAGAACTAAGGCAAACATAAATGCAACACATGAAGATAATGTTTTAGCCAACATTATTTTATATGCATACAGTAGTGATGCTTGAAAACAGTGTGGATAATGGTTTGTTCAACCTGGACCTTGTGTTCTAAATGTATCAATTAATTCCCACGTAATTCACTACTAGAGCTTTCTCCTGTTGAACCTCTACAAGCAAACAGTACAAACACAACAGTTGAATAAAAAAGTGAACATTTCCTTTCAATACAACAACACCCATACAGCAGTGGGACCTGCCTAAATGCCATGCTCAGTGGCACCCTGGCTCGGGTCTGTGCCCCACCTTACTGCCCGCAGCTCTTTGGTGGCCAAAGAGCACTTGTGTTGTGCTGCCATGACCAGCCAGGCGCAGTCCCACCTCCACACCGACGTCCAGCTACTCACTGCTCACAACAACAAGTACACCTCCACATTTCCCATTTTCTCCCCACCCTCGCCCTAATCCGGGCCCGTATCCTACTCCCTCCCTCCACCCTAGACCCTACCTCTACTCTACCTCCCCTGTACCCTTCCACCTCTCCTTCTCTGTTCTCTCCTCCTCTCTGTCCTCTCCCCTCTCTCACATTCCCGCTGCTCTCCTTCCCCTGCGCCCTCCCACCTCTCCTTCTCTGTTCTCTCCTCCTCTCTGCCCTCTCCTCCCTCTCACATTCCCCCTGCTCTCCCTCCCCTGCACCCTCTCCTTCTCTGTTCTCTCCTCCTCCACATTTCCCATTTCTCCCCACCCTCGCCCTAATCCGGGCCCGTATCCTACTCCCTCCCCTCCCCCAACCCTAGACCCTACCCCTACCCTGGCTCTCCCTCCCCTGCACCCTCATCTCTCCTCCTCTGTTCTCTCCTCCTCCACATTTCCTATTTTCTCCCCACCTCCCCCCTCTCCTCCCTCCTCCCTCTCCCTCCCTCCTCCACTCTCCTGCTTTCTTCAAATGTTCAAATGTTATCTTTATTCTGTATATTCTTGTTACTGTGTGTTAGCTAGAATCAGCTAGACATACTTTCTGTGAAGCCCTCTGAGACATGCTTGTGAATTAGGGCTATATAAATAAACTTGACTTGACTTGACTTGACTATCTGCTCAGATGTGAAGGGTCAGGGCAAACAAGACATTTTTCTCATCAATAAATGAGTGCTGTATGTCATGATCTTGTACAAAGAAGACGAGAGCGAGCGCTTTTGTAGGAGTAAACTCTATTCTCCAAATAAAAAAGCTGAGTGAACAGAGACTTAGTGGGTACGGCGGCGCAGTCGGTAGCGCTGTCGCCTCACAGCTAGAAGGTCCTGAGTTCGATTCTCGCCTGGGACGCTGTGGGCGTGATTTTAAAAAATGCTTTATTTTTCAGGAAGACAATGCCGGTTTTGAAATTATACAATGGGGATGAAAGTTTTTATAAGCCTTCAATTGCCTCCATGCTCACAGAGAACCAGGTCATATTTCGGTTAAAGTAACAACATGAGCATTGATACAAAAAACTGGACTTCCAAGGTGTTCAAGTTGCACGAGCCAACATTCTCCGTTGGGTAGAGGTCAGTAACCTGATGCTGCCAGATGGTTTGTTTCACATGTGCGAATCCAGCTACCCCACAAGGTTAAGAGGTCAGAGCTAACTATCCGACTGCTGGAATGGGACACAATTGCACAGTATTATTGTATTGTGTGTTTTCTTTGGCCTTTTTAGTAATGTTGTTTGTTCTCAAGTCTCTATTGAAAAGGAAATCTTGGATGGAGGGTCTGAGGAGACACAGTGAAAAGGGAGGGTGAGGATGGGCAGATGACTGTCTGTGCTTTCTGTCCCCTCTCGCCCACTGAGCGGCTGGCTCGATGCATGATGATGAGGGAGACAGACTGAAAGAGAGGGAGGTGATCGATGAGTGGATTCACTGCTGCAACGCACACGACTAGAGCACTGAGCAGATAAGGTAGGGGAAGGGGACTAGGTGTCGTTTAACAACATAATGCTGTATATTGTGGACATCAAAAGTCAACACTCCCTTTCAAATTATACAGTTTTCATACAGTTTTTGTCTTCTCCAAAGACAAATGGAAGAAAATCCCTAAATCCAGATAGTAGTTACAGTAGAAACTTTTCCAAATGGACTTACTGCTGGTATCAAATAAAATGTGCTTTTTACTAAGTATTAAGTGGAGGGTGTATCACAATACTCTCCCACCAAAATATTGCGATATACGATACTGTGGTGGTGGTGGGGGGCGGGGTAGTTGGTCGTTTCACAATATTCAATACCGCAAAAACATAAAGATCACTCTGCCAAGGTGAACTACGTTTCAATATAACTGTCTGAAGAGACTAGAGGAGGATGATACCCTTGTGTAAATATGGACTGGGATTTGAAAGTTTAAATTGCAAGAGTTACCTACCTTTGTCCAGAGGGGGTCAGTCATGTGCCTCTCCCTCTCCCCACTTTCTTCAACATGAGTCAGGAATCTCTCCTTCTCTCCCAGGTTCCTGCACAGGTCTGCATAGTCATTTTATGGATAGAGAAGTTGGTATGTTTCCAGGTCTTGATCAGTTTGTTAATGATGAAATATGAAATGCATGTTGGCCATTGCACAATGCTCAGAGTTCCATTGATTGCTTCAGTGTCAAGGATGACATCCCATTCCTGCTATGTAGAAGTAGCTGTTTGTGCAGCACGTGTTTTTATTCTAATGTGTTGTAATACCTACCTGCCATGAAAACTGTCTAGCAGAAATTATGCTTCATGAATTTAAAGGAATTAAACTGAATTTCACCGAAAAGGAGTTTCCTCACGGGGACAATCAAGTACCTATGACCATGAATAGCAACATACCTTTTCCTCATATTTCTGCTACTGCTTCTTATTCCATCCTGTAATCTTACTACTTCTTATTTAAACTATAAACACCATAATAATAATAATAATACTAATAATAATAGCTAATAAATAAAGGAATAAAATAAAGGTGGAAAAACTCATGTTTGCATTTTGAAAGGTATTTCCACAAATATTCAATCACCTTTTGTCTTTAATTGAGAAAGTCTTTAGAATCCAATCAATTATTAACTGTTGGTCTAAGATGAACTCACATATTGAAAATAATGTCAAATGGACAAAGCAATTTATTGCTTTAAAAGTGATTAAAATCTCAATCTAAATCCAAGTAGATGCCAGTGTGAGGCAGCACAGTGGATCTAATGGCTGGCCAGTGAACCATCGGCTGCCTACCTTGAGCCCACCATGGCGCACACACCGCACGCATCAATCCTGCCTGCGGGCGGCGCTCATTCACCTTGTCCTTGTATTAGTAGTACTCTCTCGGGCAGCTCCCAGACTCTGGAACGCCCTCCCCCAAGAAATCAGAACATCAGAGTCCCTCACAGTCTTCCACTCCCGCCTCAAAACCCATCTCTTTTCCACCGCCTTCTCTTAGTCCCTCTGCTCCCTCCCCCCATCCTTGCTTGTGTGCTGTCTCTGTCTACTGTCTTGTCCCACCACTATCGCCCCCCCCCCACATAGTACTCAGTGTTTAGTGTCATCTCTGTCGTTATATGTTCACTAACGTCTCCCCCCGCCCCCCCAGTGTTTAGTTTTGTTTAGCCTACTGTAAAGCGTCTTTGAGCCCTGGAAAAGCGCTATATAAGTCCCATCTATTATTATTATTTTATTATTTACTATGTCACTATTATCACCCTTCCACTTGTTCCCAGCCAGGGAGAAATCAGCTCCAGCATGTCACAGGGCCGCTGCTGGCCATTTGGGTGCCCTAAGCGTAATTGTTTTGTGGTGCCCCCCCCCCCCCCGCAAAACTTTCAATAACTGTCAAACGAAAGACTGCAAAATCATTAATTATGAACGATACTAGTGTATCTCACATTACATTACATGTGGCAAACAAACAATTGTTAGAATTACTGTACATGTCAGCAAACAAGCGATTGTTAAACTGTACATGCAAGCAGGGGCGGACTGGGATCATAATTCAGGCCGGGCATTAGATACCAAGCAGGCCAGGCCGATACGGGCCGACGTGCGTGCCGGCGTCCGAAGGGCGGTGGCGAAAAATTTGGGCTGTTTGAAGCCCAATTTGGGCCGTTTGAAGCCAGATTTGGGCTGTTTGAAGCCCAATTTGGGCCGTTTGAAGCCCAATTTGGGCCGTTTGAAGCCAGATTTGGGCTGTTTGAAGCCAGATTTGGGCCGTTTGAAGCCCGATTTGGGTCGTTTGAAGCCAGATTTGGGCCAGTTGAAGCCAGATTTGGGCCGGTTGAAGACAGATTTGGGCCGTTTGAAGCCCAATTTGGGCCAGTTGAAGCCAGATTTGGGCCGGTTGAAGCCAGATTTGGGCCGTTTGAAGCCCAATTTGGGCCGAGTCCAATTTTACAATGAGATGCACCCACTTTAACCCTGAATAAAGTAATAAAACCACTAGTAAACCAGTAGGCGGCGCCTGGCCTGCTGTTCAGTGAGTGGCCTGACTGAGGGCACAAAAAAAAAAAAAAAAAAAAAAAAAAAAAAAAAAATTTTGGTGCCCTCAGTCACATGATGCCCTACGCAGTCTGCGTACTCTGCGTAATGGGGTGCGGCGGGCCTAGACCACCTGCCATATTCTTTCAGCTAGAGCAATGTCTGTCCCAAGCTAGAGGTTCAAGCTAGAAAACCAATTATTTTTAGGAAGTATAATTTGATAATTCTTCCTGGCATAAATATCAAAATTCAAAATAACAACCTCTATTTATTGTAGGTATATCATGTCACTGATGAACACAGAAGCAGTGGCGCCGTAACGAGTTTATTCAAATATCAGATTAAGACGAGATGAAAAAAGTTGTGCTATAAGAACAATCTAACTGTGTTAGTTTTGCTAAGAAGTTTTGATGGAGAAAAATTAGTTAAAACATTGTTAATTTACCCTTTTACCGAAATCATGTTGTAGCAGCACGCTGAGCTGCATGCAGCCTTGTCAGTCTGCTTGTCACGCACCAGGAGCTTGTCAAGTAATCATCGTCCCATTGGCTCACGTGAGCGGCCAATCCCGGCGCTTGACTGCTGCGTAGGCGGGCACAGGGCGTGGTTATTGCCTATCCTATGTGGGGTTAGAAATCACGCGTGACTTCCACGGCGGCAGCCATGTTGACGAGTGAAAAGAACTACAAAGACCATGTACCCACTACTTGCCCAGACGAGCCTGAGCCCCCGCCGGCGTTAACCGAAAGGTTGGTGGTTCAAGCCCACCCAGGGACGTGAGTTTTACATACCTACTGCCACTGATAGGCATTTACTACCTTTCACCTACAGTGTCATTTACAGGCAACTGCTAGAACCGATTACAATAAAAAAGTGCCCATTTCACAGTGTTATGACCCTGGCCTAGGGGAACCAAGAGGCATAACAAAAGACAAGGGAAACGTCGGTGTAACTTCAAAAGATAATATATTTATTTATTAACCCAAACCAAACCAAACTAAATAAACCATGACATGTCAGAATCAGTAAAGTCAGTGGTGTAAGGCATGTGTGGATGAGTGTAGTGTGTGAAGGGTGTTGCATGGATAAACCAAAATGTTGAGATGAGTGCAGGGTGGGGAGAAGAAAGGAATGAAATCAAATCTACAGCCTCAGCCAGGAGGGCAGAGTTTTAAAGCTGGAGTGAGCACCAGGCAGGCCCAGGTGCACTCCAATTAGCTGATCAGCCAATCTGCCCTCCCAGAGTCCTGAGAGCAAAACAGAAGACAAGATAAGAATCAAAGCATATAAACAAACTACATAAAGCAAAGGGAAGGTGCAGTGGGAATGTGAAACATAAATAATAAACAGGGGACTGTCACAAGTGTAGTTGGGTTAACTATGTTATGTGACCGTACTCATAAGTATGCACTCATGTTTATGCTGTGATACATAGTTGTAACTATTGTTATTGTTTTTATTTCCATGTTATCTTTTAGATGAGCACTAAACCTAAGAGCCACAAGGCCATGGGAGCCGGGGAGTGGATGCAGAGGCTGAGGGCTTTTGCCAGCTCTGGGCTTTGGCCTTCTGGCAATAGACCAGCCCCAAGGCAGGGAAAGTGGTTTGCAGTCTATCAGAAGGTAAAGTATAACAAAATATGTACCTATTACTTATTACGGTCATTAGTATGCAGGTCACTTGATGAAATGAATGAATGAATGAATGGCAATACGATGGTGCAGATAATATCAACCAGACAATGGACTGTACACTGGGTGACTCCAGGCTAAATAACAATTCTGATCGTTTCAGATTCTGCACTGCCCCATGCAGGCCCGTGGACAGACCGCCCTCTTTGGAGGGTCCACGGACTGTAATTGTGGATTCCACGCTGTTAAGGTGATCTATTTAAAAATTCCATCTCATAATTGTTAATCTTACATTGCATGTCTGTTACATCACATGTCGTAATGGTGTTGTTTTAGCAGCCTGCCACTCAGTCTCCTGGTGCAGCCCTGCAGTCCGTGGCCTCAGACTCGTCTCGGCCCCTGCTGTGACTGCTGCAGCCCCGCAGTCCGTGGCCTCAGACTCGGCCCCTGGTGCGACTACTGCAGCCCCGCAGTCTTTCCTGCGGCTCTCTCCAAGTTTGTCAATGGTGAATATGTTCTTAGTAACTAATTAATGTTTTGTATGAATCATTTTGTATGTGTTGAATTGTAAAATTAACTCTCTGTTTCTCCTTTCAGTTCACTAAATCACGCTTTGGTGGGTCACACTCTGCCTTGCTGAAGCCCAATTTAGTGGCTAGGAGGAGCCCCAGTCCTTCTCCTCCTCCACCCTTTGTGAGGACCCCCAGTCCTTCTCCTCCTCCATCCTTTGTGAGGACCCCCAGGCCTTCTCCTCCTCCTCCATCCTTTGTGAGGACCCCCAGTCCTTCTCCTCCTCCATCCTTTGTGAGGACCCCCAGTCCTTCTCCTCCTCCATCCTTTGTGAGGACCCCCAGTCCTTCTCCTCCATCCTCTGTGAGGATCCCCAGCCCTTCTCCTCCTCCATCCTCTGTGAGGATCCCCAGCCCTTCTCCTCCTCCACCCTTTGTGAGGACCCCCAGCCCTTCTCCTCCTCCTCCATCCTTTGTGAGGACCCCCAGTCCTTCTCCTCCTCCATCCTTTGTGAGGACCCCCAGTCCTTCTCCTCCATCCTTTGTGAGGACCCCCAGTCCTTCTCCTCCTCCATCCTTTGTGAGGACCCCCAGTCCTTCTCCTCCTCCATCCTTTGTGAGGACCCCCAGTCCTTCTCCTCCATCCTCTGTGAGGATCCCCAGCCCTTCTCCTCCTCCACCCTTTGTGAGGATCCCCAGCCCTTCTCCTCCTCCACCCTTTGTGAGGACCCCCAGTCCTTCTCCTCCTCCATCCTTTGTGAGGACCCCCAGTCCTTCTCCTCCTCCTCCATCCTTTGTGAGGACCCCCAGTCCTTCTCCTTCTCCATCCTCTGCGAGGACCCCCAGCTCTGCTGCAGACACCAGCCTGGCAGTAGCCTCTGTGAGTACAGCGTCTATTCACTGGTCTGGCTCTGTTGTAAGTCATCTTTAGTGTAGCCATTATTTATGCAGTAAACCAATTCTTTTTTGTTGTTATCGTCTTCCATTCATCAGCCAGCCACTGCTGTGGCTACAGCTCCATTCTGGTTGCAGAGTGAGATGAGCAAGAACATCCCTGTGCAGGACCAGAGGTGGATTTCTAGCACGCTCTTTCACTCCGGCAAACTGCGGCCAGATCTGAAGCTCTGGTACGAGCCCCCTGTTCCAGCCCTCATCTACCACCAGCTGCCGACACCTGACCGTTTCTTTACCCATCGGCTGATGGTGTGGATGCCTTACCACCTGTAGAAGGTGAGGGTGTCCTGCCCAGCTTGTGGGAAGCAGCTGACGGGCTATGGTGTCCACAAGAGGGCTCGGAGGGTCCTGGACATCAACAGGTATTACCTGATGTAGTGAAAAAAACTGGTGTTCGCTTTTTAATGTTTATTTAATAAAGTATGAATATTTCCCTTTTTGCTCCAGTTATTACCTGATGGTGACAGAGACACTCAGGTGCACTGTGTGTTCTCTGAACTATCTGTCCACCAGCCAGACTGTCCGGGACCAGCTGGACCTGCCGCACCAGAAGTTGTTCCGGCTGATCCTGACCCAAAAGTGAGTAAAGCAGTTTTGAAAAGATGGTGATTGTGAAGACTTAAACCACTGAAATTACTCTCCAATGAACATGTAACTAATCACTGCAACAATGTGCATTTCAGGGATGCTTGTGACATCCGTGTCATCCGGCTGCTTTTTAGTCAGCCAAATTAATTTAAAGATGACAAGGCTGAATAATCTAAATCGCACACCTGCTTAAAAGTGTAATGCACATTAAAGTGTGGGCATGTAATGTTATGTTGTAGGCTAAATGTTCACAATGGATAATTGCCATAGGTTGATTAGGAGATTGGGCTATTTAACAGTGGAAAATAAATGTTGGAAATCAAATCACATGACCGCATCATTCTTTTAATGTAAAAACACAACGCAATCACACCTGAACAGATGTTGTGAACAAATAAACAGATGGCACTACAGCATGCATTATTAAACAAATGTACAGAAGAGAAGCTGTTCAGGTTTGAACATCTATTATTGCACTTTGAGAGACTATAATCACACAACAAATTACAAATGTGCTTTATTTTTCTTCTACTGTATATTGAAAGGGAAACAAAGAAATCCTAATTATAAACAAATAACTGGCCTGTTTTAAAGTCTTTTGAGCCCTTCACACTACAGTAATCTTTGAATGAGCACAAATTCACTCATACAAATGTAACTTTTGTAAAAATTAAGAAAAACAAAACTTAAAAGCCCTAAACAGGAATGCAGGATCAGAACTAAGGAGATAAAACTATTAAGAGCTGGGTGGCAACACCTCGAGGGCACATTCCCAGTGAACTTGGCTGAGGTCAAAATAAGGCGTCGAAAAAAGAAGATTGCGATGATGGGTTTTAACAATGGAAGGCTGTTGCATTTGCCTTCATTTCCTTGATGACAGAAAGTTGCATCTGAATCAACTGTTCCAGCTGATCAATCTGTGAAAGAAAAGGAAAAAACAAATGTTATCCTTTTATCGCCTCTGGGTTTCAGGTTTTCTGACAAATATTTAAAATAACTAGGAAATCACACGCGCACTCATTTGTAGTTAATAAAGCAATAAACCAGGACTTTGACCATTGGTCAGCCGGCGTATGGTGCGGTGGGGCAATGAGGCTTTATTACTGAGCAGCCAATCTTAGAATAATACAATCCTGGCTACAGTTTGACTCGTACCACTCCTCGCCCAGAGACATGTACTGTTAGTTAGAGAATTTTAGCAAAATGCTTGGACCATCTGTGAAAAAATTTACTACCAATAGCTTTCTTCACCAATGTGTTCTTATAGGTGTCTAGAATCACCTCTCAATTAGTGCAAACCCAAATCCTCGTGGAAAATCCTGGTGATTATACACTCTGCTTTACATAACAATAACCAATATACCAATATCATATGGTCAGGGAGACATTTTTACTCAAAAATAATGTTTGGAATGGATTCAGCACCCCTGAAAACCCCTAGTTAGACACCCCACAAGTTCATTTTAGACTTTTAATTTTTATCATATTTTTCACCCAAGCCCTCGGGGCACCTTAAAGGGGGACTAACCCCCCAAATATGTATCAGAACAGTGATTTGAAAATACCTATGGAAAAAACCCAGAAATGACATATACTCTTGTCTATACTAGACTCTTTGGCTGTGTTCAAGTCAAGATTTCTTTTCGGAAATGGACGCCATCACAGTTTGCCTACCGCCTCAAAAATAATTTATTTGAGAGGGGCAATATCTTTATAAATATCAACAACTAGCCAACGCTGTTGTTGATATCCACAAGGTTTATTGTGGATATCACAATAGGGACGTACAGCGTCAAACCGGAACAGGAAACGCGTATGATGACGATGATGTAATAATAATAATAATAATAATAATAATAATAATAATAATAATAGTAACAGTAACAACAACAATAATAATAATAATTATAATTAGGCTATAATAATTATAATAAAAATTATAGCTGCTGCGCAGCAATGGGTCGTGGCCGGGCACTGACAGAGATTTTTTGCAAGTCCAAGTCAAGTCTCAAGTCTTTGAGCTAGAGTCCAAGTCAAGTCTCAACAAGTCTTTTAGCTTTAGTCCAAGTCACGCCTCAAGTTTAGTCACAAGTCCAAGTCAAGTCTCAAGTCTCTTATGGATGAGCTTTCTATCGTTATGCTGCATGCAATCCAGTCTGCTTAGAACACTGCCCGTTCATGACAGGGCTGGGGCAGAAGTAAGGCAGCAGGTTAAGTATGTGGCAGTTGAACATAGAAGCGGAGAGAGAGAGTAGGGACAGTGGAGCTAGTGGGCAGAGAGATAGACTGAACAATTGCTTAATTATACTTTGGCATGTATGACATCACAGCAACAACTATGACATCACCCACCCAGTCTGCTCAGCCAGGAAGGATGACATCATCACTGATGACATCATTGCTCAAGTAACATTACATCATTAGGTAATTAGGGCAATTACGATGCTCTTTAGGCTATAGGCCTACATGAGGGCAGAATTAAAAAATTTTTTATTACTGTGTGCCTACATAAAAAGTTTGAGGATGAGTTAATGCATGATCAGGACAGGTGTGGCTTATTATTAATATGAAAATGTTACTGCGAGACACAACATTTCATCTCTGATCTCTTGGGTTTTCATAATGAGCTGTTCTCCATCTGTTGCTGCTGCAGCTTGTTTCTTCAGGTGGTGGTGAACCTGCTGCAGGGACATCATACTGATGAGAAAGAAGCCTTAGCTGAGGCCCATTAGCCACGGATAGCTTTATAGTCTCTGACCTAATTAACCTAGCATGGACAATAATAATAACAATTTCATCTTTTCTGGTGGCAGTTGTACTTATTTGTAACCCTTTCTTGTGGCTGTATGGTTTTCTGTCCCTGATGATGTGACAGAGTTGCTTCTCTTGCAGAAAAGAGAGGCCAGGCTGGGCTAAACCATTCTGAACTGGGCCATAGGGGGGCACAGATGTCAAACACTTGGCACTAGTCCATTATTTTCCACACACCAGAAAGGCCGCGGCCCCCGCCACCACGGGGGACAGTGTTGTTTACATACCAGGTGTTAGAACTTGTGTATATTTTTAGGCACAGAGATATGTGATAATTTCACTGTATAAATGGTTGTTTATTTTGAAGGACATTTGTTTAAATCAACACAACAGAAACACTATTTTAGCAAATATTTATCCAGCAGCTATTGCCTCTTGGAACCTTCTAAATGTTTCACCCCTATGTTGCACCCGTGCTAGACAGGCTCAGTCAGCCATGTGCTTTATCATCAAAACTAGGGATGCGCAATATATCGGTAAATAATATCGGTATCGGCACCGGCCCGATGTGCAATGTTAATATCGGTTATCGGTATGAGCCAAAATTTCCACATTGAGAGGAAACATTGCGGTAAATCTATGATTTCTGGGCTTTTCCAAATGTTTTGGAAATAAAGAAAGACATACATTTTTCAAATTAACAGTGTCTAATCGGGGGGTACGGTGGTGCAGTGGTAAGCGCCGTCGCCTCACAGCTCGAAGGTCCTGGGTTCGATTCCCACCTGGGACGCTGTGAACGCTGAAGGAATGCGTGCCCGTCCGGATGTCGTCAAAAGGGCCTCTCTGTGTGGAGTTTGCATGTTCTCCCCGTCCCCTCCCGGGGGTTTTCCTTCATATAGGAACCCCCTTCACCAAAAACATGCAATATCCTAGTTGCTGATGTGGTGCCTCCTCTGGTCGTTAAGGGCGCCTGTTCAGAGGGAGGGGAACTCGTTGGAATAGCGTGATCCTCCCACGTGCTATGTCCTACCGGTGAAGCTTCCCCTGTCAGGTGAAAAGAAGCGGCTGGCTAACTGCCCATGTCTCAGAGGAAGCATGGAGCCAGTTTTTGGCTCTCCCCAGATCGGCAGAGGGTGGAGCAGCAACCAGGATAAGCTGGGTCACCTCATTAGTGTATGTATGGGCTGTGCGATATCCCCTTACTATACTCACACTTGTGATGTACTGCGCTCATATTTAAAGCCTGGCTGATAGTCAGCAAAAACAGAGTTAAGAAGAAGACATTGATTAATGGGAAAGGATACCAGAGCCCCGCCCGGGACGTCCTCTGTTGCACTGTGCCAACCTAGTTAGCATAGCATAGCATCGGAATAGACTGCTGTAGGCAGTGTTGGGGGTAACTGATTACAAAGGTAACACATGACATGTAATCTATTACTTTTAGCAGTAACTCAGTAATATAACTTATTACTTATAGGATTTCAGTAATATTATACCAGTTACTTTGTCAAGTAACTCAAGTTACAAATTTAGTTACATTTTTAAAAATCAAAGCACATATTTAAATAAAGATATAATCTTTTCCTAATCAAACTGTCTGTTTTCATGCAAATAACCACTATAGATGACAACAACAAAGGAAAAGAAGAACATTTAGAATTTTGGATTGTTTACACTGACTTCAAGGCGGTTTGAAATTATTTTTCGGGATGGTTCCCGGCGCAGCGATGTCATTCTGCTGCTGCTGTTGTTTTGGTGAAAGTAATGCAAAAGTAGTGTAATAAGTAACGAGTTACTCTACACAGACAGAAACATTGTAAAGTAACGTATTACTTTTAAATTAAAGTAACTAGTAATATGTAGTGTATTACATTTTGAAAGTAACTTGCCCAACTCTGGTGTAGGAATAGACTGCTGTAGGTGTGATGCAAGTTGTACACCCGTGGGAGAAAGACATCAACAATGTCACGACAAGACACAATCAAAGGGGGGGGGGGGGGACACAGAAAACAAAGATATTCAACAATATTATTCTTTATTTCTCTGCAGCAAATGTTATTACAGGATTTTCCTCAAAGAAAACTAAACGGAACATCTCAAATGATTTAACAAAGAAAAACACGTGGAAGCCTAGTGTTGCATGTTGCTGCTGAGGACTCCTGACATTGACTCTATTTGGGACCAAGAAGAAGACCCAATGAGCGACTCCTCTGGGGCAAAAGGATGGAAGGTGAATCCTGATTCCGTTTGCCCAGAACTATGATCCGAGAAGCCTCGGTAACGAGCCGGCCTCCTCCAGCGCCTGACTGCAGCAGAGGTCTAAGTGCTATTAGGAAGGAACCCTAATCTCCACCAAATACTTCAGATTTGCTTCATGAAGAAAGCTGAAAACGCTCCCGGTTGTCATAAACTGTCAATTTAGCATCTATGCCCCCATTGTACATTTCAATGCGATATTAACCGTGCGTTCACACCAAGGTGGGGGAAAAAAAAAGCTTCACTTCGCATGTGCAAAATATTCGCCAAAGTCGAAAAATTTCAACTCGAGCGAACGAGCGATGAGGCGGAAAATCGTGTCGTTTCGCGCCGCGAAAATTCGCGTCGCTCGCGCCCGCCACCCCGAGGCGAAATCGCAGGTACTCGCGCGTTTGCATTGACTTTGTATGTAATCTCGTTGCACGGATTTTGCGAAAATCACCCCGGGGGGGGGGGGCGAGTGAGCGCCCGGTAAGACTCAAGCGACTCCCTCTGTTGCCAAACAAACGTTTCCGATGAATTTGCGATGAACAGTGTACTTAAACCAAAAAAACCTGTAATAGAAAGTTACCCATCTACGAATGTTTCCTCGTCAATTATACTGTCGATCTTGTCAACACACTATTGTAGGTAGTAGAACTTAACCCTCTTAACTATAAAAGAAGTAAAGACAGCCAAAAGTATGTTTCGGTAAAACAAACGCAACATTAATCCTTGGCCACTCAAATCACAGAAGATGACAGAACATTTTGACAAAGAAGAAAGCGCTTGTTTTGTCAGACAAACAAAGCCGCATTCTTATAAACACACCTTTCTTTTGAGCAACACTTTGCAACGTTCAAGACTTGGAGAGTGATGCTTAATCCTAGGCTTCCTGTGAACACTTCCTGCGTCCGTCATTTCCAAAAACGAAAAGGTGATCGAAGTCTAACTCAGAATCGACGACCCGGGCCGCAGCCTTTCTGAGACGAAGCAGGGGGGGGGGGGGGGGGGGGCGGTGATTCGTGAGCTCCGATCCGTGGAGCGGACAGGAGGGCGCGACAAAGGTCTGTGATCCGATCCTCCGCGGGGATAGGGGGCGCTGTGACCGTGGGGGTGGGGCCACAATCGGGGACCTGAAAAGAGGTGAGCCGACGACCCGCGGGCTCCTCTCCGTCGTGTCCGTTTAAGCGTGTCCCTCCAACACAAACCCTGAGGAGCTGGCTGAAGTGCTCCACATCCATCCTTTGTCACCAATTGGGGTCGTGACGTCCTGGAAGGTTGCTCTCCTCAAAAGGTCCTCTACCTCCAACCACACGGGGGGGCGGAGGGAGAGGCTGAGGTGTTGCCTGACTGTGTTTTTGAAAGGGGTGGGAGGGGCGTCTCCTTCACCCACCCCCCCAACCCAAAGGGTTCCTCTCCCCCAAAGTGGTCTCTCCTCCGCCCATCCTCTCTCAGGGACAGGTGAGGGTGGTGCATAGTGCAGAGATGTGACATGAACATTCACTCCATCAATGCTTCTTTCAGCCAGGGGGGGGGGTAAACATTGAAACAGAATATCTATGGTGGGTTCCCCTCCATGCGCACACACACACACACAAAACAAAGCAAAGAACAAAACAAAGAAAACAAAGGGCCTGAGGAGCTACTCCTGCAGGTGGTAAAGAGAGCGAGCTGCGGGGTGAAGCTGCGGTTCGGTCGGTGGGTCCGGATGGCACGGTGGTTGGGCGGCGGGCGGGCTAGGGGGGTTGGAGGATCGTGGGGTTGGGGGCTGTGGGGTGGTGCTGAGGGTTCGCTCACAGCGGCTTGCCCTCCAGAGAAACGACCACGTTTCCGCCCAGCTTATCGGCCAACGTGGTGCGGTCCTGGATGTCGTCCAGACCGTTCACCTGCCACTCGTGTTTGATACCTGAGGAAAGAGGAGGAGAGGAAAGGAGAGGAGGAGATAGGAAAGGAGGACAGGGGAGAGGAGAGCATAGGAGGAGAGGAGAGAGGAAAGGAGGACAGGGAAGAGGAGGATGGGAGAGAGGAAAGAAGGAGAGGAGAGGGGAGAGGAGGAGGGAAGGGAGACGAGAGAGCAGAGGGGTCAATACTAAGCTAAGGAGAGAGACAGTACAACCAAGGATGCTAAAAAGGAAGGATAAGACAACACTCACGTCACAGCGTTTGAATTTTGCATTGGGGCCAGTTCTATTGAAGTGAATGGGGTGGGCAGGGTAAGTCTCACTATAAACCATCATATCTGTGTCGTTTCACCTTTGATTGAAAAATGCTTCTACCAGATTAAAGACTAGAACGACCGCAACGCGGACTTATGCCTCCGCCATTAGTTCATTCTTGAGTCCAAATTGCCATTTGAGGCAAATTGGAAGCAATTCCGTCAAGGCGCTCCTGAGATGTTGCATTACATAGCTTGGAAATTGGGTGTGGACCACCAAAATCTAATCAGATCATCCTTGGGCCTAAGTGAATGTTTAAGGCGAATCTGATGAAATTTCGTCAAGTTGTTCCTCAGATATCGCGTTAACAAGCTTGAAAATGGCGTTCGAGAGGTCACGGTGACCTTGACCTTTGACCTTGGACCACCAAAATCTAATCAGATCATCCTTGGGCCTAAGTGAATGTTTAAGGCGAATCTGATGAAATTTTGTCAAGTTGTTCCTCAGATATCACGTTAACAAGCTTGAAAATGGCGTTTGAGAGGTCACAGTGACCTTGACCTTTGACCTTTGACCACCAAAATCTAATCAGATCATCCTTGAGCCTAATTGGATGTTTAAGGTGAATGTGATGAAATTCCGTCCAGGCGTTCCTCAGATATCGCGTTAACAAGCTTGAAAATGGCGTTGGAGAGGTCAGTGACCTTGACCTTTGACCTTTGACCACCAAAATCTAATCAGATCATCCTTGAGCCTAAGTGAATGTTTAAGGCGAATCTGATGAAATTCCGTCCAGGCGTTCCTCAGATATCGCGTTAACAAGCTTGAAAATGGTGTTCGAGAGGTCACAGTGACCTTGACCTTTGACCTTTGACCACCAAAATCTAATCAGATCATCCTTGAGCCTAAGTGAATGTTTAAGGCGAATCTGATGAAATTCCGTCCAGGCGTTCCTCAGATATCGCGTTAACAAGCTTGAAAATGGCGTTCGAGAGGTCACAGTGACCTTGACCTTTGACCTTTGACCACCAAAATCTAATCAGATCATCCTTGAGCCTAAGTGAATGTTTAAGGCGAATCTGATGAAATTCCGTCAAGGCGTTCCTCAGATATCGCGTTAACAAGCTTGAAAATGGCGTTCGAGAGGTCACAGTGACCTTGACCTTTGACCTTTGACCACCAAAATCTAATCAGATCATCCTTGAGCCTAAGTGAATGTTTAAGGCGAATCTGATGAAATTCCGTCAAGGCGTTCCTCAGATATCGCGTTAACAAACATCCGTACGGAAGGACGGACATCCGTACGGACGGCCGGCCGTACGTACGTACGTACGGACGGACAGACAACCCGGATCCATAATGCCTTCGGCCTGGCTTCGCCGGCGGAGGCATAAAAAGGAGAACTCATAGCTCTAAAAGCTAAATTCGAAGTCATCTTAACACATTCACTGCCAGCCTTTTTTTTTTTTTTTTACTGTAGGTAGGTTCTGCCAGAGTTTTTTTTTTGAGGATTCTGGCTCATTTTACAAGAGCAGAGGATTATTTTCTGCTTGGACTTTGTGAACACAAAGTTCACAAAAGTACTAATAGAATGTGTGCTTTCTCTGTCTAAAAGAGTTAGTTTGTAGAGTTAGTAGTTATGTAGATATTAGCCGTTGAGTACAGCATGGTTTCAGCGTCTGAGACTGAAAGCTGAGATATAAGCAAAACTGCAAAAGAAAATAGTTCCTACATGAAACTGCTCACAACAAAGTCTGTGCATTATTTTGAGTAACCGGGTCATGATTTCTGGAAAGAGACAATGCTGTCGAGTTTTTCAAGTGTATTTTTTTGGTGCTTTCGAGCATTCGAGTGCCATCCAGTTCCATTGTATTCAAGAGAAGGCAGACATCTCTGCGGGCGATATCTCCAAAACTCAGGCAACTATCCCAAAACGATATAGATGGATAAATAGCACTACAGGTGAGAGGGAAAATATGTATTTTGGATTTCAGGGTGAGCTGTCGCTTTAACTGATTGTTTGGTTCTGAAATCAATGATCATTTCAAAAGTCTTTTTCGTTCTGGACGAGGTGGTCTTGAACTAATGGTGCATCTCATTAAGGTGCATCTAATTAAGATGCATATTGGCCGAAGGCGCGCCTGGCCTGCATCATTTTTGGGGAGGACAACATTGTTACTCGTTTACATTCAGTAGATGCAGAATGTGGCTGAAGGACTGAAAGATGGATAGAGGATAGAGGGAGGATTTAGTGCTTGCGTACACTCTGGCATTTTTAGGCAGACAAAAAAAAAAGATTATTAGCAGAAACGTAAGCCATGCTTTGGGTTTATGTTAAGAAGACAGGAAGTGTGATTGCGAACCTTGGCCGTGGGAGCGTCGTAGCGTCTGCGTTTGGGGACCATTGTCCCATACAGCATGTCCTCCTCCTGCTGTTTCTTCCTCTTATCGTGCTGTTGGGATGTGTAAAAAAAGAGAGGCTGCATCACGTCTCAGAAAACATACATACCCAGTTTGAAGATGCTTTTTTTTTCTACATCCGCTTTTTTTCTAAATCCAATTTCCAGTGGGCTACTATGCCTCAAATTACTACACTGCAAAACAAGATGATAGAGGCGGTGTCATCTTCTAAGTACCCAGGTTTCCTTCTTGATGAACAATTGTCTTGAAAAACAGATGGAAATCTCAATGTGATTACCCTGGTTAAATAAAGGATCAATTAAATCAAACAGAACAACATGCTGCTTACCCTAACTCGTTTCTCCTCTTCCTTCTCACTGTGATGCAGAGCCCACCGCTCCTTTACATACTGCATAACGTTAATGCCCAAGAGCCGAAACTCCCGTCCCTGCTCACTCTCCCAGGCATCGATCTGCGCTTTCAGTTTCTTCTGAAGCTAAAACAAAACAAAACATATAAAGTGATATTATTAGATATATTTTTAACAAATGAATACAAATAAATAAATAGATAGATGGCCATCACATCTTACCCTTGGCAAGCTTTTCAGCAGGTCAGCCCCCTGTTTCTCCTCTTTGAGCAGATTCGCTCCTCTGTTTGTCAATCTTTTAGGATCTTTTACTTTGTTCTGGGAATGAGAAAGACAGCCAGACCTTAGTTAAACACTTTTTCATAACATGCAGTCATTTAAAGTCGAGCTGAACCCAAAAATGACTTTTCTTTTAGTTCAAATACCTGGGTATGCAGTGCACCCATTTAATGTATGCCAAAAAAAAAATCACGAAAATATAATTTCGTTTTTCACATCAAAAGTTCATTTTTCAAGATTTCATTGATAACAGCAATCTACAGTTCAATCAAATTATCGACACCGTATATGGTCCGCCTCTCAATTTGTTTTCAGACTGAAACGGACTCAGATGCACGTGACGAATGGGTTCACCTCGACTTTAAGCAATTATGATGACTCAATGAGCACACTGACGCATGTCCATGTTTTTCAAGTCCTCTCCATTTGCAATTTCCAGTATTTTGATTAAGCAAATTGAAAATAGCTATATTATGTTAATACTAGAGGCAATTAAATTAGATAAAAGATGGCAGCATAACAGTTATACTGTACCATATCCTGTCTAATTTAATACTGCAACTTCTTGTGGATTGGGTAAGTTCAGGAGAGGTCTCGCTGTAGAAAAGGGTCCATAATGGCCCACCGTCAGGCCTGTTCTTGGGGCAGTCAATGCCCACGAACCGGCGCGCCAACGACGTAATGACGATGACACCGCCGTGACATCAATGATGACGTCAGAGTTCACCTGTGAGGTCATCGGCGATGTCAGACATAACACCGATGATGTCATAGCTCCTTGGACGTTGTGACGTCACCAACGGGGTATATAAACAAAGTGTTCTGTGACGCTGTATCTCGTATTCCCTTCCTTCCCTATTCTCCTTCATAATGTCAACTATTAGCACAACCAAATCCGGACCCGAACTGAATCCTGGCTATCTTACAACCAGCCAGGCCCTGGTGACCGACTGCATTACACCCAGCCAGGACACCAGTGGTATTTCAACCGCGTCCCAGGACCGACATCTCGGTCCCCATCTCCATCTCCGTGATTCTGACCGATCACAGCCAGTGAGCCCTCATCCACGATCCAGCACACTTCACGAGGCAAGCCCAAAAGCTTCGCCCCCAGCAAGCCCACAAGCTTCCCAACAAATGGGTTGCGATTCTGACCGATCACTCTTGGTCACTGGCTGCCTTACACCCAGCCAGGCCAGGCCCAGGCCACTTCACGCATCACCCGAGGCAAGCCCACAAGCTTCGCTACACTCGCCTTGACTTGGTGTTGGGGAAAAGCTTCCTTTTCTGCTGGAAAGAGTGCTCACCTGCAGCTCCTGGAAGAGTCTCCAGCTGTCCTCCCACTGGTGAACCCCTTCATACAGCTCCTATTGAAAGAATAAAGGGTCTTAATGAAATATGTGCAGTGTCACATGTTTAGTGTAAATTGTCACATGACCAGAGCTGTTTACTTCCTGGTTGCACCAGGCGAAGAGCTTGGCTGCATCAACGCTCCCAAACAAAAGGTTATTAAAGTATGTTAACATAAATATAGGACAACAATTTTTTGGCACACATAATCTTGAAGGTGTCTAGTGTTGGTATATGCATTTGCAATTATTCAACTTTGTTCACTGTGGTCATATAATGAGTAAACATGTTGATGGCAACAATAGTGACCGGTGGATAGTGCTTCTAGGTATACACATACATTAGTGATGGGTCATGATTTTCAAATGTACGTCAGCCACGCCAACAATGGTGTGTCACAGGAGAACAAGGTTCAGAGTCGGGGGGTGGGCAACTGGCAGCCTGCGGGATGCATGCGGCCCCCGACCTCACTCCGTGTGGCCCCTGTTTGTTTTTGTTTTGTTTTACAAGCGGACGCTTTTGATTAGGTTAGGTTAGACCACCCAAATCAGTTTTTATTTTACTGTACATGTCCCAGAACATGGTGCTAATGGTGTTAGCATTGTCCACCCACATGGGTGTTTATCGGAAAACTTGGCATTTTGCATTCTTGATGTTTGATTTTCAAAGTACTGTTTTAAAAGTATTTAAGCCCCTTTTTGGATTAAGTGGATCCTTACCTCTCAGGAAAATGTGCCGTGCCATCTCAGGCTATCTTATTTTTTCACATATAAACATGATGCATATCTGTGTTTTGTCAACCCTGTTACCGACATAACAATTACTGTTTGAAAAGGTTTTAAATCCATATTTAGAACAAATCTGATATATTATGAAAGATAAAGTCTCCCTTGTTACACTAAGTGTGTTTGTAAAGTGAGAATATTGAGGAGTTTACTTTTTCCCATGGATGAATATGCCCATTTATATTTGGCACTTTCACAGCATCTTCTGTTTAAGAAAAAGTTATGTAAACAAACTAATAATACCCAAATTTCTTTGAGTGGATTACTGGTACTTTTTACTTAACGCATAAAATTTGTTTATTTTACATGTGTCTTTTCATTTTTTAAATTATATTTAGAATATTATACAAGTAACAGGGTTGACAACAGTTAGCATATTGGTTCTTCTTTTTTTAACCTCTTCCCCCCTAGCGGGCCCGCCGGCGGGCTGAGCCCTTGTCATCTCTCACAAATGACTCTCTACAGCAGCTTAGGAAGCAGGCAGGGAGACATACAGCACACCAAAATGTCAGGAAGAAACGTGGCTACAAGACTCTGACAAGCATTTGTATTCAAACGAAAAATAATTCCAACCCCAAGCAACAATATCACCATGTAGCAAAAACAAGAAAACGTTGCATGCCTGCGTTTATGTGGTGATTTGTTTTTGCGAGTGAATCTTTTCTCTCCAAACGAGACGGCTTTCGAAAGCCAAGAGTCTCCTCGTTCCAAAGAGGTATAGCTCGTCTCTGAGTCCCACGTGCAGCCGAAGCCTTTACACTTGCCTGACTCAGCCCTGTTCCCCATGTGCTGTGCACAGGGGCGGGAGTTTGATTTCAAAGGTGGTGGTGGAAGGGGGGGGAAGGGCACAATTAGTTCAGGTCCAAATACCCCTACACGAGGTAGAACAAACCACAACCCTGCCCCAAACACACAACATTTAATTTAGTAGTGTAGTAGTTTCTACATTAAAATGGCATACTGTATGAGCCATTTGTAATTTAATGAATTTATAATTCTCAGTCTCAATATGAAATGGATAAGTGTGGTCCTTGTCATTGACTGGACAATAGCCATTATAGTTATAATTAGGGGTGCCGCAAAATAATCGATTAATCGTCGACACACTCACTAGTCGGAGTGAAAATTACTAATCGACAATTATTTTACTATTTTATTTTTATTTTTTGCGTCTTTCACCGTCAGTCATCCATGCGCTAGTAGAATTCCCAGGGTCACTGAAGGCAACTGCCCCTCCGCCCCCCTCCCCGCACACAGAGGACAGGAGTTGAGAAGTACACAAAGGAGGAGCAACAATGGCCACGCGACAGAAAACTAGCAAAGTTTGGCAATACTTTGATGAAGAAAGAGACAACAAGGTTGTGTGTCGGCTATGTTCTCTCAAGCTTGCATATAACCACTCTACCACTGCAATGAGGACCCACCTTCAGAACAAGCATCTCGACGTAAACTTGCGTGGAGGAGATGATGCAGGCAGACCAGTATCACAGCTTTTACTGCAGAACCCCGCAGACGATGTGACCCTCGCCGGTCCGAAACGATCACACAACTCCTCGCTGAGATGACTGCCCGCGATATGCTACCACTGTGCTTTGTCGAGGGCGAAGGCTTTCGCAAGTTGATGAACTTTGTCGAGCCCGCATACACCGTGCCGGGGCGCACCTTGATAACATCCAGAGTGGAGGTGAGCCATGGCAAAATGACTGAGTACATTAAACAGCAGTTAGAGGAGGCACAGTGTGTGGCAATAACGTCAGACATCTGGACGTCCATTGCAACAGAAGCATACGTGACAATAACCTGTCATTTCATCAACGAACGTGGACAGCTCTGTAGCTGTGTTCTACAAACCCGCCCCATGGAGGACAGGCATAGCGGTGAAAATCTGGCAGCACACCTGCGAGAAGCAGTCAGTGACTGGAAACTGGAAGAGAAAGTCGTTGCCTGTGTGCACGATAATGCAAATAAATACATGTAATAATTGCATGTTGAATGTTTTGACATAGATTAAATTATGGTCAATTTAGATGGCGTCCTGATTATTATTATTATTAATTTTTTTTTTTGCTTATAGACTAATCGACTAATCGTCTTCAGAATTTAAGGGTAATCGACAGGAAAACTAATCGATAAAGGCATCCCTAGTTATAATAGCGATATACCACGGCCTCTCGTACCTTATCGTTTCATTCTATCATTTATAGAATATTATTGATAAAATGACCCTAGGAAAGCCAATGCCATTGGTCTCTAGTTTGTGGTTGTAGAGTTCACATGAGTTCTATGCTGTGGTCAAAGGTCACAGCATAGGGCATTTTATACAGTGAGGTCAAGTTTCGAAAAATGTTCTCACGACAATGAAATGGCTACTATGGGGACTATCATTATCACACAGAATACAATTGTGCTCATTGAATCAACAAGAGTCTCAGCTTTCCATTCATACCCAATGTATGCAATTCCAAGACTCTTTAGGAACCCCAGTATTCAGACATATTCGAACATAGTCGAACTATCTTCGACTGGCTCGCCTCAGGGTTGTGTTTTATCTGCGTTTCTGTACATTTTGTATACCAATGATTGTCGTAGTCGCTATGCCGATAGATTCATTATCAAGTATGCTGATGATTCGATTATCGTCAGCCTGCTTGACGATGATGAAATTGGCCATGGCCAAGTCATTGATGACTTTGTATCCTGGTGTGAAGATGCCTTTCTGCAACTCAATGTTTCAAAAACGAAAGAGATTTGCATTGATTTTAGACGCTCCCCCCCTGTTCCAAAAGGTAGTATTGTTAATGGTCAGATAGTTGACCTGGTCACTGAATATAAATATCTGGGCACTGTAATTGATAGCAGGTTGAAGTTCGATCTAAACACAGAGTCGCTGTGCAAAAAGGGTCAGCAGCGCCTTTTTTGTCTCCGGAAACTTGCCAAATTCCAGGTAGACAATACCTTGATGAAATTGTTCTACAGCGCTTTTATTGAATCTGTTATCACCTTCTCTATTGCTTGCTGGTATGGCAGCCTCGACATCAAGAATAGGAACTCCCTAGGGAGAATCGTGAAAACGGCTTCTAAAATAGCCGGAATCCATTTTAGGAGCCTAGACCACATTTTCAACTTGCAGTTGCTGAAAAAAGCAAGGGCTATCTGCTCAGACAATGCCCATCCGCTGTGCTCTGAATATGAGCTGCTTCCATCTGGCCTTCGTCTTCGTGCTCCCTTGGCCAAGAAAAATAGATATAGGAATTCCTTTGTGCCTGCTTCGATTCGAGCTTTAAATGCTACTTAAGAGAATATACAGTAATGTAACATCTATTTGATGTTTTTATTTATTTGTGTTCTCCTATACAATAGTTATATTGTAGCACTTACTTTCTGTAATATGTAGCGCTGTGTGGCTAAGTCTCCTTCTTAGACTGCCTTGCATTTTGCACTTATCGTATTTGCACTTATCGGCCTCTAATGCACTTTAAACTACACTGGCACTTTTGAACTGAACTTACTTTGCACTATGTCGTGGTCCATTGTGTCTCCATTTTGTTTTTATGGTTTTATGGTCCTTTATGGTTTTTATGGTTTTATGGTCTATTTGTGTCTGCACTTTGTTTTCATGTTTTTATTTCGAGTCTTGTGTGATTTTATGACTGTTTTGTTTTTTGCTCTGCTGCAACCCAAAGTGCCCTTCTGGGGCATATGAATAAACTTGAACTTGAACTTGATGTTTGAGGCAAATCTGATGAAATTCCGTCAAGGCATTCCTGAGATATCGCGTTAACAAGCTTGAAAATGGCGTTCGAGAGGTCACAGTGACCTTGACCTTTGAACTTTGACCACCAAAATCTAATCAGATTATCCTCGAGTCTAAGTCGATGTTTGAGCCAAATTTGATGAAATTCCGTCAAGGCGTTCCTCAGATATCGCGTTAACGAACATCGGACGTACGTACGTACGTACGGGCGTACGGACAACCCGGATCCATAATGCCTCCGGCCTGGCTATCGCCGGCGGAGGCATACAAAGTAATCAAATTACTTTGCTTATTACTTGGTATCAAAAGTAATTAGTTAGGTTACTTGTTATATTACTACATTACTTTAAAACATGTTTAGCCAGCTCCTTTCAGAACTGAATCCACTTTATTGGAACAATAATTAACCTCACAGGAGGAGTCAACAATCAGCCAAACTATATACCTTTTTATTTATTTGCCTACCTACAGTAGGACAAAAAAAACTATTCTGGCAACTGGAGTACTCTCGCATAGCCAGACCTATGTCCACACTTCATTTTAGCGCTGTGCCAGTGCTGAAGAAAGTAATACAATAACTTGAAGTTACCGTACTTAGATTAGTAACTGTAATATCATTACTTTTTGGAAATTGTAATTGCTTACATTACTAGTTACTAGGGGTGGGAATCGTGGAGTAACTCACGATACGATATGGTCACGATACTTGGCCCTCGATAACGATATTATCACGATACAGCGATTCTGCGATAATCGATATATTGGAAGAAATTTAACCTACGATACATCACGATATCTGTGTAACTGAAGAGAAAAAAATACCCCTAAAAGGCAAGAAGCAGGTATTATGTATTTATTAGCAGAATTGACATGAACTCTCTCAGAGTTCACTCACTCACTCATACTATTTTCGATACCACGGAGGAAAAGTTACACATTAAGTCTTTTTATTATTATTATCAAAACAAGAAAACCTATATAACCTACCTACCTATATAATTTCTGAAAGTAGATATTAATGATCAAACATTTCCATTCATGTAGCCTACAGTATTTATGTTTTTGTTTCAACTACAAACATAAATAAACGTCAACTTGAAACTATGTTTTAACTACCACACACAGCATAATATTTTAGCCTGTTTATTAAAGAAAAAATAATAATAATAAACATATCGATACTTGGTGCCAGTGGATCGATAACGTATCACAAGTGGAAATATCGCGATACCGTGAGTATCGATATTTTGTCCCACCCCTACTAGTTAGTGGGGAAATTAATTAAATTATACTGTACTACAGTAACTAAAATACTGCCCAAAACTGCCCAGAGCAGCCAGATCTCCAGAGCTCCACATCCAGCCCTGAGGGACTCCACAGCCCTCTGACATCACTGCTGCCTGACTGCTGACAATCTGAGAAATGTCTGTTGTGGGTGACTAGTTTAACATAAACCAAGTGTTAAACAATACCCGAAATTCTCCTTGTGAAGCACTTGATTCAGCTGCATTTTGCTGGGAGATGCACAGAGAAGCCTTTTTCTACCTGTGTGTACATTGCAAAGTTGCCTCACAGCAAGAAGGTCCCGGGTTGGAACCCCGGTCTGTCCCAGGTCCTTTCTATGTGGAGTTTACATGTTCCCCCCCGTGTTTGTGTGGGTTTTCTCCGGGTGCACCGGTTTCCTCCCACCATCAAAGACATGTATGTTAGGGTTAATACTCCTGTCAGTGCCCCTGACCAAGGTACTGGCAAAAAGAACTGGAGTTGGTCCCCGGGTGCTGCACTGTGGCTGCCCACTGCTCCTAGTTCTAGGAAGGTTCCTAGTAGAGGAGGGGTCAAATGCAGAGGATGAATTTCCCCATGGGGATAAATAAAAGATAACCTAACCTAACCTACAGTAGCTGTGTTTTATTTAAAGTATTGTCTTAATCGGGATAATATCGGAATATTGCAGTCCATGTAAACATACAGTTTATGCTTTGTACTGTTTGTTTGTTGATCTCAGTTTATCTGTGGCAGGACGTCCTGTACAGTTACCTGGGACCCTGAGGACCCTGGGACTCCACCGCCTGGTGGTCTGCTCGCACCCTGCGAAACACACACACACACACACACGGTCACGTTGTGTGTTACAAGGCAGGGTGTGTAGACTGAGTAGTTATTGTAGACTGTATGTTATTTGATTGCGTACCTTCAGCCTTGCGGACCTTCGTCTTCCATCTGGACCCTACAGAGAAGAGCCACAGTCAGCACAGTTACATTCACCTTGTTCTGTTTTTATTTGATAAAAACACTTAGTTCCGGCAGAGCAATTTGCTTGGACAAGAGGCATTCCAGTCGTGATGATATTTAGCACAGTATAACATCACGGGATGCTTCACTTGGCTTCACAGAGTTCTGATGTAACCTTGATTAGGCTGCACACCTAGTAGGGACAGTGATCTGGATAGATTTGAGCTTAATTATGAACAGTATAGACAGTTTTCACCAGAGCACAACCCCACAGCATTCGGCAAACTGCAGAAATATTCACTCGACATCGTTACTTTTGTTTTCGCCGCTCAGCTGTATAGACGGTTTTCACGGAATGGTCAGTCCTGCACTTGAATGTTTTTTTTTTTTTTATGTCCATAGCAAACACTGCAACAGGAAGTGAGCTGGGGTTCAATTTAGAATGTTTTTGTTGTCAAGTTAAAACCGTCTATATTGTCCAGTCCTAACTAAAAAGAGTGAGTTTCTGGCCATTGCTACCAAACATGTCATGCTAGCTTATTCTATGCTAAATACACACGATTCCTCCACAAAAACACGTTCATCAACTTGCAATTTTTGCCAGTTCAAGCAATTTTACTGTATTAACACATTGACTGCCAGCCTTTTTTCAATGCTGTAGGTAGGTTCTGCCAGTTTTTTTTTTGAGGATTCTAGGCTCATTTTACAAGAGCCGAGGATTCTTTTCTGTTAGGACTTCGTGAACACCAATCATCTAAAAAGAACTAATAGAATGTGTGCTTTCTCTGTCTAAAAGAGTTAGTTTGTAGAGTTAGTAGTTATGTAAGCATTAGCAGTTGAATACAGCATGGTTTCAGCGTCAGAAAAAATATTCAGAGATAAACGGCTTTTTGTGAAATTCGATAGAACAGTCACTTTAACCATTCATTTTTGGCATCAGTAAGACCTAAACAATAGTTTTGAACAGTAATTTCCTCCATAACAGCAGTAAACTTCCCTCTGCTTCCAACTCCTCCCTCCGTGGGCGTTCTTCTTGGCTGCAGCGCCGTGTCACAAGCACTTTCCTACCTGTGCAAATGCACTTTCTCATACTCTCGACCTCTCAAATAAATTTCTGAATAGAAATTAAATTACTCTAAATTATAGCGAAAAAGAAACAAAAAAGAATGGGTTGAAAATCCCATTCTAAAAGCCTTTTATGGCTGTTTCCAATTTGGTGCTATTTTGCAAGGCAAAATGGCCTGCTGCACCACAAGCTTGTCACCAGTCTCATTGCTTTGCTGCTTTGTGCGGCTGTGAGCCTGTCTGTGCGGCCGCTCTTTGAGGAAGTCTGGTTGGACTCGCTCGCTTCTTGGAGTTTTGGTTGAGAGCTTTGATAAAGCTTTTGCGATTCTGGTCATATTTATGCTGCGTGTTTCAAAGTGTGTCCCACCCGCAATCCACTATGCAAATCTGCAATCCCGCACCGCCAGCAATCAGCGCGAAAACGAAAGCGCCTTCGCCAATCCACCTTCATGAGAATGGCTTCAGTCACACTGCTTTTTGCTTGCCTTCCTCTAGTCAGGAAAGCACTGTCACCACTTAGTGGGTCGGTGGAATGGGTTGTACACGTTGTACATGTCCAATACCTATATAAGAGATGTAAAAGGGTTAGATGCACATCCCACCGTCAAAAAAAAAAAATCGATTCTGACGACGTGTTGTTACGTCGTTGGCAGTCAACAGCTGGATTCTGAAAACGTGTTAACACGTCGTTGGCAGTGAACGTGTTAAAATAACATAAAACTTAGCAAATTCCATTGCAATTTTTGAGAAAAGTTGTCATTAGGTTTGTCATTAGTTAGAAGAAGATTTTGTTTAAACTTTTTTCCTCATCTTGCAATTTTTGCCAGTTCCCACAATGTTGGCGCAAAAAATTCAGATAAGAAAAACCCCCTGGAAAAAAACAGTCCTGGAGGGACTGAATAACGCTCCAAAGTTAGGCAGTGGCATTTTTCCACAAGGCAACACAAATTAAAAGAACACCTACTGCAACGGGATTTAAACCTGCTTCTCCAACACATCCAGCCAATCAGCTGTTCCAATCAGCCGATTGGATAGCTGTGCCTTAGTTACGTCACACGTAATGTGCAATTTGATTTAATTTAATTCCAGAGTGCAATAACTGCAATTTGACACGTACTGTACATAGATTGTAACTGTAACTACTTATTGAATGCTGTCCTACAATTCTACTTACTTTTACTATCCCATTGACTTTATTTTATTTTATTCTATTTTATTCAATTTTATTTTATTCAATTTTATTTTATTGTATTGACTGTTTTTTACGTTTAGGGCGATACTGTGTGATACTGCGTTATGCTATGTTGTGTTATGTGGATATTTCATGCCTGAGTGCGCGCAACTGCAACTTGTCCCAATTTCCCCCCGGGGATCATTAAAGTCTTTCTGATTCTGATTCTGATTCTGATTCCTCACAGCAGCCTGGTCATGACATGTGGTTTCACATCCAGCCAATCAGCTGTTCCTCACAGCAGCCTGGTCATGACATGTGGTTTCACAGCCAGTAGACATTTCTGTGTTGAACAATGTCTTTTCTCTGTGTCTGAGCTGTGTGTGTGTGTGTGTGTGTGTGTGTGTGTGTGTGTGTGTGTGTGTGTGTGCATGTGTGTGCGTGTGTGTGTGTGTGTGTGAGAGAGAGAGAGAATGAAAAAAGATTAGAAGAAGAAAATCATGACACTATTCACTTTTACTGAGAAGGTTACTGAATGGATCTCCAGCCACACCACAGTAAGCTGACCCAGCTCTACCAGTGGTTTTCACTGTGCGGTCCGGGGACCACCAGGGCTCCATCAGGTCCCCGGCAAAATTGACAAGTAGAAGAATGACTGTTCTGATCATAGTTTCTCTGTTATCTCCAAATACCTACCTACAATTGTATTGTACGTACAGTAGGCATTTTCAAGTGCTAAATGTTAAATGCTAAATGTTCAGTTGTAAGTCAAAGCTACATGTAAGATGTCACAAGCACTTTGATTGTAACAAGATAGGGCTGGGCAATATAGAGACAGTCGGCATGTCTGGGAACACCCATACAGGCTGTAGGAACGCCCACAATAACCCTAACCCTAACCCTAAAAAAAAATACTTGTAGGGATGACTATTGGTGCTTTCACAAAATATTTGCACAATGAGATTTTTTGATAGATAATCATCAGTAATGTGGATATAATGACTAGGTAAAGACAAATAATAGAACAGCTAAAACAGTCTGGTAAGTTCAGAAAATGACATCACTTTACTGTAATACAGCCTTTAAAACCAGGAAAAGACAACACTTACAGTATGCCATATCACCATTATTAGCACATCCAAAATCTACCACCATATCTAGTCTCATATTACGATAATGATATAATATCGATATATTGCCCATGGGGATGTCACAATATATTGTCCCACGATATATCGCGATATCAAAACGTGACAATATGTATCGTTGGGATGAAATCTCATATCGCGAGAAAAAGAAGCTGAACATGGTGGCACTGATCTGCATCTGATTGCATGCTCGCTCTCCTTTTCATTGCTTTGTTTGAACAGACGAGGGACGTTACAGACACGGAGGATGAAAATGGTGAAAGGATTTAGTTTATCTTGTGATTGTCTCTTTCTCCAAGAGGTTTATTATCAGGCTTCAAGACAAGAAAAACGAGGACAACTGAGGCCATGTCCACACGGAGACGAGTTTAGGTGTATCCGCTAAAGTTTTTTGTCATATAGACGTTTCGTCCAGATGGAACCGCGTTCTGGGACTATACGTTCTGGGAGTATACGCTAATTTTTCAAACCGGGTCCCAGAGTGATTAAATCTGAAGACGCCACCCTTGCATTTCCGTGTTTACAACCCATACGCATCTTTCCTGAAACGATGACGCCATAGCCCCACCTCTCTCCACCAGCAACAATAACAATCATGGCAGTAGCTACTGAGCCTGTTGGGGATCTTGCAGCAAAATATAATGCTCCTCTATTACCACCGTCAGCAACAAGTGGACACGGAGAACAGCGTGTACAACATCCTCAGGGCTCCACACAGCTGACTCTTCCCATCCACCCCTCCCCTCCCTTTATCGGATATTTCCCAGAAGGCTTAGCGGCGGCTGAATTTTTACAGCCGCCGCTAAGCCTTCTGGTGCGTTCACACCGACCTATTCAAGTTTTTCGCTGGCATCGAGTTTACATACAAAGTCAATGCAAACGAGCGATTGAGCGTATATTCGCCCGGGAGAAAAATCGCTGGGCGTCCGAGCGACAGAGAGAGAGCGATAGGGCGAAAATTCGCTCGTCACCCGAGATGAAATATCTCAACTCGAGCGAAATTTCACTGGCATCAGTCGCTCGCTGTTCAACGCTGATTGGCTGCCGTGTGAGAGTGAGTCAAGGATCACACTGGCTTGGAACAAACCGCATTGACAGCTGACATGAAGTGAAGTCTGTACTACCGGTATAGAGCTTGCGTTAGGAGCACGCTGATAGGCTTAGCTTGTAAACAACTACGGTGGCTCGTAGTGGACAAATATCATGACATTGCGTAACGTTATAGCCCCCAGGTGTCCGTCAATTATTGTGCCTGTTGACGAGCGATTTAAACAGAGCGACTCCAAAGGGTTGAATCGAGCGACAGAGAGAAAAATAAATATCTTGGTATGAACACAGCTTAAAAGGTAAACAATGCTCTAAATATAATCTGAGTGAAATATCAGAAATGGCCCTTGAACATACAGTATATTGCATCAGGCTGCCTGATGGTTCATGGGATAAATAAAGCAGGCTGATGGAAGGAGGGTCTTCAGGGTTGTTGTTCAAATGCACAGCTTCATATTGATTATTTTGAGGTCATTTATTTTTCAAGTGTGATTGCCTTTAGAGAAGCAGAGAGAAAAACAACTCACTTTGTTTTGGATTGAGTCCATTTCTGGGGCTGCGTGTGACTGTGACTGCCTGCGGTGCTTATGTGCCAGTTTGTTACTCATTCCTAGTTAAGCCAATAACACCTCTCAAACTTATGAAAGCAACTGAAAATAAGCCTTTTTACTAGAAGAGTCGGCATCAGACTATCAAGAGAAAAGTGGATGATGGCCTGGCTATTGTTTGGAATTTGGAATAGGAGATTTGCATTACTAGCGCTCGATTCCTTCGCTAGTTCGGCCGCGTCGCCCGCACTGCAGCTCGCCAAGCTGGCCTTGTAGCTCGCATATGCATGATGATGACTGTCACAAAGCAAAAAAACTAGAATTGAACTTATATATGTTTGGTTCTCGCTCCCTTGCGACATGCTCAGAATGACATTTCAGTAATACACTTAAACATTCCATTCAAGGTCTTTCTAAAGGTGAGTTTTTCATAAGTGGATCAATGATTAAACTGAAAGGGAGTTTCAGAGGAACATATGGCGGATATCAATGACATTAGATAGTCAAATGTCCTCTTTCCTTTGTTTGTTTATGTTGTTGAAGTAGGCAATAGGCATACATGATCACATCATGCATACTTTTCTAAATGTGTTTAACCGGTCCTGTCTCAGCCCTCTGATTCCCTCTCCTCTTCCTTGGAGATATAGCGGTGTGGTATCTGCCTGAACCCTGACAAGAAGAACCTCCCTGCATGTTTACCAGGACATTTTTGATCAGGCATCTCACCACACACCAAAACCTTGATGGAGGAGTCTAGTTTTGGACTAGTGAGAAGAACCAGTTAACTATCATTATTTTGTAAACTTGCAATTTGATCTTTGATTTTCTTCTTTAAGTTTCATGCTTCTCTATCTTCAGCAGTTGTATGGATATGGGTGGACAGACCCAGAGAAAAACACACATGCAAAGAAACACACCAGACAAAATGCCCCTCACTCAATGTGCTTTCAGTGAAGCATTGCAGTTGCTTGTATACTGTGCTACAATATATATATATATATATATATATATATATATATATATATATATATATATATATATATATATATATATATATATATATATATATATATATATATGGGGGGTTTCAAAGTCTAAGACTGTGCCCCCCCCCCAGTTTACTTGCTTAGTTAATTACTGGACAGTACCTATTATTATTTTATTTTACCCCAGAGACACTCAACAATTGAGCCAAGATAGCCTGATATTGCTGTTTGGAATACCTCAGACTAAAACAAATGCATAAGAAAGGTCTGTCTGAAGGCATTTATTTGTTTCTGACTCTAAAATTCCTCCCAAACTACGGTTTGTCTGTCTCTGAACTATCTGTTTAACCAAAGGAGATCTCCTTTTGATAACTAATGTAAAAACGTACGGCAATATTTTTCACTTCCATTCAATGAGCCACCCTGGGGAGGCCCGCCTCCCACTTTGCAAACCTCTGTGCTATAGACCAAATCACCGTGACATCACCATGTAAGCAACATTTACTTCTGCGTACCACTTCGGGAAGGCGCCAGGTTTAAATTTGCGTGTTGTCAAATAAATGCTGTCAAACTCTCGTTGTTTTCGGCCGACTACTTTCAATTTAAATGTTCAAACGGTTGGTAAACATGCTTGTCCGGTACATGTATTCACGGGACGAATACATGTACCGTGACACCCCTACTGTAAGGCTACGTGTCGAGGAAGCTATGTGACTGATGGATCCTTGAATCTTGTTCAAAATCCCATTGGAGAGTTTCAAAAATGAACGGGGCCAGGCAGAGAGATAGTAAGCTTACTATTCTGCATTCTTCAAAACAGATGTGTTTTTTTGCGGATAACGCCAACAGAGATGACATTATATAATGTTATCTTTTCACTCTTTTCACTGATTTATTGTCAACTGAAGAGAACGGGAGGAAGACACCGAGTCAAAGTAAACCCTTATATCAAATACATCTGAGTCTCACTTTTGTATTACTTTCACCAAAACAACAGCAGCAGCAGAATGACATTACCGCCCCGGAACCATCCCGAAAAATAATTTCAACCGCCTTGAAATCAGTGTAAACAATCCAAAATTCTAAATGATATTATTTTCCTTTGTTATTGTCATCTATAGTGGTTGTTTGCATAAAAACACACTGTAGAAAAGGGTCCATAATGGCCCACCGTCAGGCCTGTTCTTGGGGCAGTCGATGCCCAGGAGCCGGCGCGCCAACGACGTAATGACGATGACACCGCCGTGACATCATCAATGATGACGTCAGAGTTCACCTGTGAGGTCATCGGCGATGTCAGACGTCTAGGCTGACTGTGATGGCAGACGGGACTTTACGGGGTCACCGATGATGTCATAGCTCCTTGGACGTTGTGACATCACCAACGGGGTATATAAACAAAGCGTTCTGTGACGCTGTACCCTTCCTTCCCTATTCTCCTTCATAATGTCAACCCTTGCCACGACTAATCTGTGATTCTGACCGATCACGGCCCGTGAGCCCTCATCTACGATCCAGCACACTTCACGAGGCAAGCCCAAAAGCTTCGCCCCCAGCAAGCCCACAAGCTTCGCTACACACACAGTTTGATTAGAAAATAACTATCTTTTTTTAAATATGTGCTTTGATTTTATCAAATGTAACTCAATTTGTAACTTGAGTTACTTGACAAAGTAACTGGTATAATATTACTGAAATCCTATAAGTAATAAGTTATATTACTGAGTTACTGCTAAAAGTAATATATTACATGTAATATGTTACTTTTGTAATGAGTTACCCCCCCAACACTGGTTGCCAGCCGCTTCTTGTCACCTGACAGCAGGGAGCTTCACTGGCAGGACGTAGCACGTGGGAGGATCACGCTATTAAGTCCAAGAAATTGTGTGCTCAACTCAGTGTTAAATACTTTGAGTGCCGGCCCAACAAAACATGAAAAGTCAAATGGAAGTGGCAGAACTCACAGCTTCAAGTCTACACCGAGGAAGGCCACAGGCTGAAACGCGTCTGTTTTGTTTACTGCTCTATGTGGATTTAAAGCTTTTTGTGAAACTTCACCTGTGAGTGCTGCCAGTTCCATTTGACTTTTCAGGATCACGCTATTCCCACCAGTTCCCTTCTGCTTTGAACATGTGCTCTGACCAACCAGGACCAGGACAAATACCCATAATCCGGCTTCGAACCCACGGACACAGCCAATCGTGCCTTTATGGACGCCCGACCAAGCTGGGGGCAACATGCGACCCTCGTGTTGGTAACAATGTTAACTTTTAATTCAAATAAAGAACACGAAAATCTCTGACGCATCACCGACACCTACCCACCCACCACCGCAGAGATCCCGGTTCAATTCTTACTTCCGGCTCAGACGTTCCCGACAGACACAATTGGCCGTGTCTGCGGGTGGGAAGCCATTGGGGTGTGAGTCCTGGTCGCTGCACTTGGCGCCTCCTCTAGTCGGTCGGGGCTAGCCTGTTCGGGGGGAGGGGAACTGGGGGGAATAGCGTGATCTTCCCATGCGCCTCACTGTCAGGTGAAAAGAAGCGGCTGGCAACTGCGCATGTGTCGGAGGAAGCGTGTGCTACTCTACAACTCTCCCAAGATCAGCAGAGGTGGTGGATCAACTGACAGACAGCAGAGTTCCAGGGCGGTCAGGTCTTTACTCGCTGTGTCCCACAGCAGGATAAAGTGGTGTCACGCCCCCTCTCATCTGACACCCACAGGCAGTGTGCAGACAGATTGAAAAACTTTCCATCTCTGTTCAGACAAGATCTGCCCATGGTGCTGGCCTCACTGGGACCTCTGTCTTGACCTATACCTCAGGCAAATGTTGTCTTGTCAGAAGTGCTCCCCCATCCCTCCCAGTGTCCCTGTATCGTTATACATTGACTTCAACTCTATGTACTGAATTGCTTTTATGCAATTGTTGATGTGCAGAATCAGTGCAATTGTTTGTCTAGTATCTGTTAATTATTTGACTCACTCTATCGTTCGTGAATACGTTGTCAATCTAGATAATTTCTGTCATGATAAGCACATTTGAAGACATTTTTCAAACACAGGAGAGAAAGAGATGCAGAATGAGAGAGAGACACACACACAGAGAGAGAGATTACTCCTTTAAAAAGTAATACAATTACTTCACTTATTACTGTACTTGGTATCAAAAGTAATTAGCTATGTTACTCGTTACATTACTATTGCTTTTGCTCAGGGGCGTGCAGAGACCCTTAGAGGGGCAGGGTCTCACGCTGGATAAAGTGGTGTCACCCCCCCTCTCATCTGACGTCCACAGGCAGTGTGCAGACAACTATCTAGACATGATTGAAAAACTTTCCATCTCTGTTCAGACAAAGATCTGCCCATGGTGCTGGCCTCACTGGGACCTCTGTCTTCTTGACCCTACCTCAGGCACCCACCACTGATTACCGGCAACCAATCAGGAGGTCAAAGGTCACAGCACCAACAGATGGAACAGATATGCAACGGTCGCTGAAACACGTCCTTTGATGTACTGACCCAGTGGTAACTAGAACGACCGCACCTCACATATATGCCTCCACCAACAAGTGAGCAGTCGACATCCATGTCTGTCCAGACTTTGATGTTTGAGCAAAATGTGAAGAAATTCCGCAACATGTTAATGAGCGAGAAAATGGCGTTCGTTAGGTCAGTGACCTTGACCTTTGACCACCAAAATGTAATCAGTTCATCCTGGAGTCCAAGTGGACGTTTGAGGCAAATTTGATGAAATTCCTCAAGATGTTTAATAAACAACAAACAATGTTGCAGAGATATTGCGTTAATGAGCTTGAAAATGTGTTCGAGAGGTCACAGTGAGCTTGACCTTTGATAACCAAAATCTAATCAGTTCATCCTTCAGTCCAAGTTGACGTTTGAGCCAAATTGGAAGAAATTCCGTCAAGGCGTTCCTGAGATATCGCATTCACGAACATCGGACGGACAACGCAAAACCATAACTAGAGATGCATGTGCACCATCAATTCAACAATAGTGAAATATTCATTGTTGTGTGAACTACATATGCCCCAATTAAACAATGTATTGTAGAGCATGTCATAACCACCCATTGAAACACATATGACAAACATAACAGACACCCACCCAACAGAGCTCGTCCCTATGCCACAGTAAGATGAACAGTATGACATGACCGGGGATCATGAGTAACACAGTGAGGACGCCCTGTTTCTGCTCACCTCTCTGACCTCCGTCACATAGGTGGCGCTCTCATGCTCTGCCCTCTCCAACTCAGACTCCAAGTGCTGCTTGTCTCTTCTCAACTATGGAGCACAACAGAGATTCAGAGATGCACACTTATGAGATGTACACATGTTCCAATTAAAAAAATAAATAGCTGCAATGATAAAATTAATAACTATTATTATTCTAAATCAAGATATGAGAGTGTAAGTCTTAGAAGAAGTGCGTTTCACTGACGTTTTCCAAGTCTGCTCCATCACTTAGTCTCTCAATCTCCTGCTCCAGTGCTGTAACTTTCAGGTTCATCTAGGATAATAATAATACATTTTATTTATAGAGCACTTTTCAGGGTACTCAAGACACTTTACATATAACATATTTACATATATCTATCATAGGAAATAACATACACACTAAAAACACAACATGCAACAATCACACTAAAAGCAGTTCTGAAAAGGTGAGTTTTGATTAGTGATTTGAACATGGACGGCTGTGTGCAGTCTCAGTGTTTTTTGTGCATGTTTTTAGCGGGGGGTTCCTATCCGGAGGAAACCCCAGGGGAGCACGGGGAGAACATGCAAACTCCGCACAGAAAGGCCCTTTTGAAGAGCCCATCTGGGCAGTAGGCACTGAGGACTCGGGGATGGAGACACACCCTCAGCGCCCACAGCGTCCCAGGCGGGAATCGAACACAGGACCTTCTTGCTGTGAGGCGACAGCGCTACCACTGCACCACCATGCCCCCCGTGTGTTTGGGGAGTTCCAGAGAGAGGGGGCAACTACGTAGAATTCTCTGGGCATCCAAGGTCCGGCGCTTGGTCCTGAGTGTGGTGGAGACAGACTTGGCATCATAGCGGCAGTGAGTTCTGGAGGTACTGGAGTTTATTTTGGACATAAAGAATGCTGTTGCAGTAGTCAATTGTGAATGTGATGAGACCATGGATCAGCGTTTCGGCAGCAGAGGAGGAGAGTGATGGGCGGAGACTAGCCAGCTATGTTTTTTTAGGTGGAAAAAGGCAGTTCTGTTGATTTGTTTTACGTGGTGTTTGAAGGAGAGGATTCTGTCGAAGAAGACTCACGCCGGGATTCCACTGAGTGCATTTGCGTTGCGTTGCGGCTGTGCTCCGGTTTTGCTCCGTGCTCCGCCAACACTCAACGGCTGCGTGCAGAGCACGTCACGTCACGGCTCCGCTCCGCCAGACAGCTGGAGTGACGAGACCGACAAGTTCTCGCGGTGAAATTGCGCGAGACACTTTGTATGTGGGATAAATACAACAACAAACAGGCAGAAGATCATTGTTCCCAACTGGAGAAGCAGAGGAGGGGTGGACTTGCTTGGTGTTGTCCTTGTTTGTTTGTTTGTTTATTTATTTAAGAAAAGGGACAATGCACATTAATTAGCATGAGCACGTGAGTCCATCATGTAAATGTGCCAGATTTAGCCATACAGGCTAATTTTCATCTGCAGTCCCTGGCAGGTTGATGTTATATGTGAAACATTAACAAACACATGCAATAGTACAGAAGACATAAGTAGACAAAAGCATATAAAAGAAGAAAAGCACAAGCACATTAATAGCATATAAAAAGAACATGCATGAGCACATATAAAAAAGAAAATGCAAGATTACATTAGCATATTCTATACAATACATGCCAGAGCAACAGCACATAAGCACATAAAAACAGACAAAAGCATATAAGCACAATTATGCAGCCCCTGGTTTACTGTAAAGCACGGACAAAAGCACAGACAAAACCGCATGCCGTACAAAGCAGACAAACAATGACAAACAACGAGAAATGCTATCCTGGAGTATGGATGCATGTTTGATTGTTCAATAGACAATGTTTTATGGAGTTGGAGAAGGAGTTGAAAGATGTGATGAAAGATTGTTTAGAAAAAGAAGGTTGCGCTTCAACAATGGGTTTCTCAGTGGAGTGCCAAACCCAAAATCCAAAATCTGTTCAAAAAAGGCTGAAAGGGTAGCACATCTCAGTTTTCAAAGTCAAGGAGGACAAAATACTCACATTTCACTTGATTTATTGGCTCACATCACACAAAAACAAAACGCTTACGCGTTTCGGCAAAGAGCCTTCTTCAGAGCGTTGTGATGAAAGATGTTTCTCAGTTCTACGGGTATAGTGTTCCAGGTATGTGCTGCTCTGTAGGAGAAGGCTGACTGGCCAAAGCTACAGTACTTCTCCTATGTGGAATTTTACAGTCTCCTCTGGTAGAGGCTCTGGTAGATGAATTTTGAATTTGTGAAAAGGATGTGTCGTGTCATATATTATTTTGTGGTTTTCCACTTCAATGATTAACTTTTCCTCATACATGTTTGTCCTCTGGCTTGATATTGAATGCTGTAAGCACCTCTAGACCTGTTGACTCCAGGCCTAGCTCCGCCCAACTTGCTGCGGCTTTGCTCCGACATCCGTGAAAAATAGAAGCCTTGCGTATCTGCTTCGGAGCTCCGAATCGTCGGAGCTGGGACGGAGTAGACACGCAACGCAGCGGAGTAGGTCGGAGTTGACACATTGATTAGAGTGGAAACGTATCGGCTCCGAAGCCGTACCGCAGCGCAGACGGAGCGAACTCAGTGGAATTTGGCCGTCAGCGGTTGTGGATGTGTTGACCAAGCACGAGCCCTGGGGGATGTCTTGGGACAGAGGAGCGGTGCAGTTGTTGATTGTGATGAACTGTGGTCTGTTTGTGAGATACAGTATGACCTTAGCCAGGAGAGGGCAGTACCAGTGATGTTGAGGGAGGATTCAAGGCCGTAGAGGATAATGATGTGGTGACGGGTTGATGGTGTCAAAAGCTGCAGTGAGGTCGAGGAGGATGGATTGAAATGGTTGGAACAGGTCGTTGGACATGAGGTGGGCTTTGAGTTGGGAGGCGACATGTTCCAGTATTTAGGACAAAGAAGAATGATGCAACGAAAAGGGCACAAGATGCAATGATTTATACACCTACAGTGATTTGGTATTCAGTGTGGGAGTCGTTTTGCAGCTTAACCTGAATGCAATACCTCTTTCAGCTCTCCCTGCGATACGTCCAGCTTCACCTTCCAGCGAGACGCCTCCTGCTCCACACTGCTCTGGAGGCGCTGCAGCATGCCCTCCTGTGGACACGGCAGGTATGACAGCTTAGTTCCACAAACATTACCACCACACAACCATGAACTTGACACAAAAACCTCATCTCACCGTCTCTGCCAAAACCTTCTTGTATGTCTCACAGTCTTTCTGCATAATCCTTTGGGTTTCCTCTGACTCCTTCAGCTTCGCAGCCAGTCCCTGATAAGAGAAAAGTATGGTAGTGTGGTAAATCCATGGTGAGTCTACCTTCGCCCTAAATCTCAGTAGCAGAGGAATAACGATCAAGTTTCCACTTTAATTACCTCAGAGTCCCCTGATGCAGGGGTGGAACTGGACTGTGCTACTGCCGCCTCAAACCTGTGTAGCCATTCCTTATGGTTCTGTTAGACAGGAAAGGTGAAGAGACACATCAGTGGAACAGGGACAAGAGCAGCACCAGAGGGAAGGAGTAATGAGGGTACCGCTTAGAAGAGCAAATATACCTGCTCATTGGGTAGAGGCACATGGGGCAGAAGTCTGTGCAGAACATCTCGACACTCAGCCTGGAATGACTCCAGTGTCGTCTGGTTTTCCTGCACGGTGATGGGAGGGGGCAGAGTGGCGGGGGAAAAGGAGAGTAGAGGAGATTGAACACTGGCTGTACGAATGAGGACAACGTGTAGTGGTCATCTGAGCAGACATGACCAGAATCTGGCTCTCCCTCTCTCTACGCTCCATTATCCCAATCTGAAATGATAGCATCAGGGCTTTAGGATGCATTCTCACTCCCAAATACCCTATACCAGGGGTTCCCAAATTGAAGCATGGCGGTGGCCCACTTTGAAATCTGAAAATCTTCCAGTGCCCACTGCCCACCCAACCCTTTAATCACAACTCTGATCAACACACGCAACTAACAGGATGTATCTCCCTATGTATTTTTTTTATTTAATTAACAGAGCATGTGAATTTGGGCATACGGAGAATTAATAATCCATCCACACACAAAAAATGTAGGCAAAATATCCAAAAGCCAGATTGCCAACATGCCCCTTAGTAATCAGATATATTTGCGTGCATAGGGGTTAAAGTGGGATTTGGCAGGTGATTTTGAAAAGAAAATGCAGAAGCATTTCACTTCCTACCACCCTCCAAACAATGCACTGCACGTTTCTTTGCTTTTAGCTAGATTGAATTCAAATTAGCCTGACATGGTTTGAAAGCTGGCAGGCTGGGGGTACATCACCCAAATATGCCTTATTAATCACGTTGGTAATGTTTGTTACAATAGTGTTAGCTCAAATGCTAATGTTAAACAGTATGTGGATGGAGAATGCTAACACCATTTGCACCATGTTCCAGAATGTATAGAAAATAACCGATTATAGTTTGTTGGTGTATTATTCAAGTTTTCTAGTAGGGGTGCACGATATATCATTATATCATAGCGGTATCAGCCGATGATAGTCATTTTTTAACACATTGGCATCAGTCCGATGCTGCAATGTTAATATCTGTTTGTTATCGGTATCAGCCAAAATGTTCACATTGAGAGGAAACAATGTGGTAAATCTATCATTTATGGGCTTTTACAAATGTTTTGGAAATAAGGAAATGTATTACCGTACTTTTGCAAATTCAGTGTTTACATGTGTTTTTCACTATGTACACATTTTATTATCGTAGAAATATATGTGTGTGTGTGTGTGTGTTTATAGAGATCATATCGACATCTGTAACTATCGGTTATTGGCCATAACAGCAATGTTAATATTGGTTATCGTATCGGCCAACATTTTCATATCGGTGCATCCCTACTTTCTAGTCAAGTACGGTCCATTTGGTAGATTGTATTTGTCCAAAAACATTTGCCTAAAAAAAGACAAAGAAAGAAAGACTAGAACGACCGCAACGCGGACTTATGCCTCCGCATTAGTTAATTCTGGAGTCCAAATCGCCATTTGAGGCAAATTGGAAGAGATTCCGTCAAGGCGCTCCTGTGATGTTGCGTTACAGAGCTTGGAAATTGGGTGTGTGAGAGGTCACAGTGAGCTTGAACTTTGACCACCAAAATGTAATCAGTTCATCCTTGAGTCCAAGTCGATGTTTGAGACAAGTTTGATTAAATTCCGTCAAGGCATTCCTGAGATATCGCGTTAACAAGCTTGAAAATGGCGTTCGAGAGCTCACCTTGACCTTTGACCTTTGACCACCAAAATGTAATCAGATCATCCTTGGGCCTAAGTGAATGTTTAAGGGGAATCTGATGAAATTTTGTCAAGTTGTTCCTCAGATATGGCGTTAACAAGCTTGAAAATGGCGTTCGAGAGGTCACAGTGACCTTGACCTTTGACCTTGGACCACCAAAATCTAATCAGATCATCCTTGGGCCTAAGTGAATGTTTAAGGCGAATCTGATGAAATTTTGTCAAGTTGTTCCTCAGATATCGCGTTAACAAGCTTGAAAATGGCGTTCGAGAGGTCACAGTGACCTTGACCTTTGACCTTGGACCACCAAAATCTAATCAGATCATCCTTGGGCCTAAGTGAATGTTTAAGGCGAATCTGATGAAATTTTGTCAAGTTGTTCCTCAGATATCGCGTTAACAAGCTTGAAAATGGCGTTCGAGAGGTCAGTGAGCTTGACCTTTGACCTTGGACCACCAAAATCTAATCAGATCATCCTTGGGCCTAAGTGAATGTTTAAGGCGAATCTGATGAAATTTTGTCAAGTTGTTCCTCAGATATCGCGTTAACAAGCTTGAAAATGGCGTTCGAGAGGTCACAGTGACCTTGACCTTTGACCATCAAAATCTAATCAGATCATCCTTGGGCCTAAGTGAATGTTTAAGGCGAATCTGATGAAATTTCGTCAAGTTGTTCCTCAGATATCGCGTTAACAAGCTTGAAAATGGCGTTCGAGAGGTCACAGTGACCTTGACCTTTGACCTTGGACCACCAAAATCTAATCAGATCATCCTTGGGCCTAAGTGAATGTTTAAGGCGAATCTGATGAAATTCCATCAAGGCGTTCCTCAGATATCGCGTTAACAAGCTTGAAAATGGCGTTCGAGAGGTCACAGTGACCTTGACCTTTGACCTTGGACCACCAAAATCTAATCAGATCATCCTTGGGCCTAAGTGAATGTTTAAGGCGAATCTGATGAAATTCCATCAAGGCGTTCCTCAGATATCGCGTTAACAAGCTTGAAAATGGCGTTCGAGAGGTCACAGTGACCTTGAACTTTGACCTTGGACCACCAAAATCTAATCAGATCATCCTTGGGCCTAAGTGAATGTTTAAGGCGAATCTGATGAAATTCCATCAAGGCGTTCCTCAGATATGGCGTTAACAAACATCCGTACGGACGGACGGACGGCCGGCCGTACGTACGTACGTACGGACGGACAACCCGGATCCATAATGCCTTCGGCCTGGCTTCGCCGGCGGAGGCATAATAAAAATGAAAAAAAGGGAGATTTTGAGTGCTAGATTTTGCCATTGCACTTGCACTGGGTGAGAGAGATCTGTCCACCAATGGGACCTGACCCATTCTGCAACATGTCTCCAGATATGAGTTAGACAGTATTGTGTGTACAATGATTTAATGAGACACAAATGAGACAGAAGTGCTAATAAACATTTATGCTGCGTTCCATTTAAACCCATGTGTATCTACGTAACCACGTGTATCCCCCATGAGGGGGATACACGGTTCATCCTGTCCCTGCCCCGGCTTCTACCCCTGAAGAGGATAAGAGAAGGAGAAAGGAGGGTGGGAGAAGTCAGAAGCTTATGTTATTTATTCGGGGGAAGGCCATGTCAGGGGCCCCAATCATAAGGGGGATGAGTCAATTTCCGAACCCTCCGATTATAAGTGGTATTACTATAAAAAAGATTATTACAAAAGCGTGTGCAGTAACAATGACGTTGTAGATTTGATCGTCTCCTAGAAGAGCTCCGGGTTGGCTTAGTTCTGCTCGGATTAAAAGGCTTAGGGCGGTGCCGACTATTCCGGCTCAGGCACCGAATACTAGATATAGGGTACCAATGTCTTTGTGGTTGGTTGAGAAAAATCAGCGGGTGATTGCCACAGGTAAGGTGGCCGAGTAAAGCGGTGGATTGTAGCCCCATAGACAGAGGTTTAAGCCCTCTCCTTATCAAGTCTTGGGGTGTTAACACGTTAGATTGCAAATCTAAAAACGCAGACTAGGCGTCTGCCGGGACTTACATTAACCGCCCGTGGCGGCGGAAGATAGATGAATGCTCGCTGGTTAGGGCGCTTAGCTGTTAACTAAGAGTTTGTAGGATCGAGGCCTTCTCATCTAGTAAGGCTTTAGCTTAATTAAAGTGTCTGTTTTGCATATAGCTTTCTCCTCACTGCCGTCCAATGAGGTATATAATATGGTGGTGATGCATCGGGCAACGTTCCGTTCCATAGCGATGTTTCCTGTGTGGTTGTGGAGTAAAAGGTGCTGTGCTACTCAGGCATGGCTAATGGATTTGTGAATGCTTGAGCACTGAGATACAAGGTGGGGAGCAGGCTTCTAGCATGAGACAGCGCCTTGGAGTGAGTGTGCAACAGCAAAAATGGGAAATCTTTAGAATTTCTTCCAAATACTTAACATCGCATGGTCTATATTGGATTTTCTTTTTTTTAGTTCTGACGATTTTAACCATTCCGATAAGTCCATCCACTTACACTGCCCACTGACACGAGGCTTAGCAGCCAGTAAATCATCAGTAGCCATGACTGCAAACATGGCCAGTACTTAGGCAGATGCAGCTGTTTTGGTAAGAGACAGAAATATATGTATTGATACCAAAAATGTCATTTGTATTGTTATTGTGAAACCTGCTCAATACTTATACTGTGGATTAACTCATTGAGTGCCAATGACGACTTTAGTCGTCAATTCGGATAGTAACGTTGAGTGCCAATGACGACTAAAGTCGTCAATTGCGTTTTTTGACGGTGGGACGTGGATCAAAGCCAGATCCATCTCCTGTAAAATTTTGGGGCATGTTGAATGTGTATAACCTATTTTACCGACCCATTAGGTGGCGACAGTGCTCTCCAGATTAGAGAAAGTTGAGGAAAAAAAAGCAGAAAAAGCCCTGTGATCAAAGAGAAACCGATGCATGAGCCAGACCGGCACAGATTGCTCTGGCTGCCTGGAGCCAACGTTAGCTGCGAACAGCAGTCAATCCGCTCCCACAAATGTCTCTGTCTCTGCTGCATAGCTTCTCCACACGATTAGCCGCCAGAAAATAAAACCAAAGCCAATGGTTTGGCTTATACAGTGTCGCGCTGGGAGCCGGCGCACAAGGCTGAGTGCTCCGAAAATAGACTGGGTGCAGCGCACTTTGAAACGCGCAGCAGAAAGCCTATAATCGGACGCAGCTTCATCCCAGCTCACAACCGAAACCCCAGAAACGCAGACGAACGCGAGCCCCATCCAGACTCCCCCGACGAGCGGCCGCCATCTGAACGTGGATCCGTGAGGCAGCAGAGCCTGCCATAGCAGGAGGCAGAGACTCGCCTGACACACGCAGCAGCCAGCACAGCGAGCAGAGCCACCAGAGACACTCCCACGGAGGAGGAGTTTGGAGTTGAGGGGGGTGTGGGTGCTGTTTATTGAAGGAAATTACTGTTCAGATGTTTCAGGTCAGAAAATATTAGTTTCAGAGTCAGTGATTTGCTTGAAATGCTTCATTTCACAAAAGGCTCAATATCTCAGCTCCTAGATGGAAACGCCTTTTTTTTTGCTGTTTTTGACCTATCTTCTCCGGCTGATAACTAAAGAACGGAAAATTATATCAATAAACTTTTTTTTGCTGCTGATACAATAGAGTCTCATCGTTCTTTGTGCGTGTTCGGTGTTTACATAGTAATATCACACAATATTCTGTGGGCCTCGAGAAATCACTGAAAACGCTCTGAAACTCTGGCACTGGGAGCGTCCGTTCTCCAAAAGTGGCTGGCACTCAATGAGTTAAGTGGAGCGTGGGGATGTCTCACTGCTACTGTCCGGTAATAGACCAGTCAGCTTAAGGTTAAGAGTAGGATTTGAGGCGCATTTACTGCCAAGTATTTTTTTGTGCCGAACAAAAACATAAAAATGTTGCCCTAATGATCTATAAAAGAAATTATGCATTTGTCGAGTGCCTATTAGTACAGTAGAAGAACATTGTAGACAGAGTTCACTTTTTCACTGGCTGAATATACTCTGCCCATCTACATCTACAGTATGGTAAGCTCAGCCCAGCACTCTGGACAGAGGTAATAATGGACCTGCACACCTGCTTCATTGATAGCTCATTCACTGGTTTCCCCCATTGCTCTTCACATCTGTGTGTGATCATTCCTCATGGCAACGAGATGCTCTTGTGCCATGGCTCTATCAGATAACACCTGCGTGTTCCAGTGCTGAGCCTGCACTGTTCTGTTCCCTCTGGTGTTCACGCTGGTGTTTGGGCAGAGTGTGAGACTTCATGACTGAGTATCAGAGAGGTGGTGCGTGTCACTCTGTGTCTGCTGTGTCTATTCACAAAAGAGTTGCCTCGGGGCCTATCGAGTTGTCCTACCATCATATGACCACTTGTTTCAAACCTCGGGAGGAACAGCTGATTCCGGCTGGGTCACAATCGTAACACAAGGGTACAATACAAGCTTAGTTGCTTAATACAATATATTAAGGCAGGCCTAACGGGGGGTTGGGGGGGGGGGGGGGTGGATGGCCGACTGCTAAATCGACTTTCTAAAGCTCATTGAACAGTGAAATTGAAAATTGTGAAGTGTGACAAAACTGTAAGGAGTGTGGTATCCTCCATGTTTTCAGCCTGCTGTGCAAACTACAAACTACCAGTGGAAAAATGTGCTTGTCTCCACTATTCAGCGAACAAGTGATTAGATCTGCAATAACAAGAGTTGAGTGTGCAAAGACCTTGAACGTTCTGCTCCTAGCTTCGAGAAAAACTTCTTCTAAGGTACAGACCGCTGTGCATATCTTATTTTAGCTGCGTAGTCAAAAAGTATTTCTTATCACCAGGGGCCGGTTGCACCAAGTGGTCTTAACTATGCCTGGTCGTAACTCCTACGTCGGTCTTAGTTAAGACCAGTCTTTAGAGTGGATTTACGCCTGTTGCACCAACACGGCTTACGTCTGGTCTTAACTACGCTAGTCGTAGCAATGCGCGTTCATGTGAATTGTCGGGGAATGCGCTCTGATTGGCCCACAAATGTGCCTCGCGCCCTGCTATTTCACTGACCCCCGTGAAAATAACTTGCTTTGTTTTTTTACAGTGGCCACTACTGTATGTGCATCACTACACTACACTCCTCCCACCCTCCCTCGCTCCGGGGGAAAAATGGCGGCGATTGAGCCAGACAGACAGTCTGAATGAAATTGAATGTAACGTTCCCAATTCTATGTATTAAATTCTAAAAGAATTAACAGCAACATTTGGGAAGGCTAAGCCACACAACTAGTTAGTTATAATCTTAACATCGTGCTTCAAAAGACGGAGAACTGGCTGTGTTACGACGATGACGGTAAGGAGTCAAAAAGGTCTCCGCGGAGATCTCTGTTACAGGCAGGCTCTACGCCTCCTCCTGACCAGGCATAGGAGTTACGCCTGGGCATAGTGAAAATAAGGCTTAAGCCGTCTTGGTGCAATCGGCGTAGCTGTTAGGTCGTAAAGTTACGACCAACTTAGCTTAAGACCAGTGTAAGACCAGTTGGTGCAACCGGCCCCAGATGAATACAATGCAAACGTATTTGTGAGCCAATGATTCTGACTACATATGCTGTATACATATAAATATACATACAGTATACTGCAGCTGCAAATATAAGAGAAATGTATATTGTTTCAACTGTAATGGCAAAATAAATGAAATGCCTTGTTGATCCATCAATAAATGAGTTGCTCGTGAGATGTCAGCTATGAGTGTCAGCTATAGATCATAATTAAACAGAGTCAACAATGATCAACAACCAATCAATAAGCAGTCAATCAATCATTTTACTCTCACACAACCATTTCAATTTAGTTTGTAGTGGGGCCTAAAAAAGTGGCAGCCTTATACTTGAATTAAGAATATATTCAAATGAATGGGATAACACTTGACAGTGATATTTTAAACAAGGTGTATTGTATTCCCCAAGTTCAGAATCATTTCATCATCTTCACAAAAGCTGCTGCCAAACATCTCCGATCTTCAATGTTTCTCAACTTGATTGCATGCTTGCAATCTCATGTTTTATTGGATCAACTGTGAAATCATGTAAGCAAACAAAGTTCAGGAGGATCCTGGCCTGGAACTGAAATTCAGTTTGCATTCCATCAATATAGGAATATGATTTTCTACCAAATTCAGAGACTGGAAAGGGCAACTTCTCCACCTTTCTGAGCCTAACTCCACCCACTTTGTCAATTTAGGGGGGGGGGGGGAGCATTGAGATATAATATGAATGGAGAGAGTGTCCCTATCTCCTCCCTGTATGGTCTATTGAAGCCAAAATCCTGCCAGATCAGTGAACCAGATTCTGCGCAGTAGCTCCGTTGATTTACAACCTCTGAGAGCTCCCCGCCCCTCTGAACTTTCTTATGTAGAGCTGCTGTTTCTAGAATGCGCACAGTGCGTTGTGTATTTATACACAGTCTAGCTCTGTAAATATAACACTTTAAGTTGTAATATTTTGTGTCTCGCCAAAAGTAACCAGGAAGAGTCCCACTATGAGATCAGTTTATCAAAATGACGCCTGTACGAAAATCTGATTTTGGTTGTCGGAGATTTCTCCTCCGGGCTGCTGTGCTCTCAGCCCGGACCGGAAGTGGAGGCTCCTCTCGGCCTCACTGGGGAAATTATCCGATCCACTGCTGTGTTGATTAAGCTAGCCAATGTTTCCGTGGCATTTTGATTAACTTTATGATTTAATTCCTTTTGGAGCAAATGTTGGTTTTACAAATCTAACCTTGACGCTTTACGCTACGTTGTTTACTGGTATAGTGTGGGTAGGGCAGCCTGCTGTAACGTTCCATTTAATATAGCTCAGTGGTAACGTTAGCCTAGCTGCCTAGTCTCGTCTCTGTTAACTACCGGATATCCTTACAACAGCTAAGAAAGGAGCTTGTGAAGAAGGAACAGCCCCACAGTCAAAGCATTTCTCTGAGATATCCATATAAAAATGTTTGTTGCTTTAATACCAGAAATAAAACCTCTGTTTATGTGACGCTAACGGGTTAGCGATTAGCTCATGGCTGGTGCTTGCGTACTAGGCCCCATCTTATAAAACACATTTCCTGGCAGTTGGACAACCTGGTAAGTTCTGAAAATATGTGTATATTATTGTGTTATTCCAGCTATCGTTATCGGTTGTTAAGTTATAGTAATATTAAGCCGATAAATAATGAAAAACAGCCGACTAGCGAAAGTGGCTAACGCTATTGCTAACGTAGCTGGAGTAACTACTAAAACACATATTTTCTGAACTTACTTCAGTCCCCAACCAACGTTAATTCCTCGCGTGCCTTTCTCAAAACAATGTTCTTTTTATTGCGGTCCATTGATATGTCTGGTAGCCAGCACAGCCACCCCGACCTCCAGGGAGCCACTACCCGTGCTAAGAGCCTCTGTCCCGGGTCCACACAGAGCCACCCAGACCTCCAGGCAGCGTTACATGATGAAAGCACAAAGCAGCACTGTATCCTGTCTATGTCAAACCAACGCTAGTTCTATACTGTGAAGAGCCTGTCCAGCCAATGACGGCTTGAGACTGGCTGCCACAGCTGTCAATCATCCATTTTTATCCCTTTTTATATGTCAAATAACTACTTAAAAACAAACTGATCAGAAAAATTACCACTTGCACAGGCATTAGCATGATAATGACTATCTAAAATGATACAAACCACCTTTGGAAAAAAATTATCTGACGTATACTGTGATTATTTCGGTTGTAATTTTCCCATCCACTAACATGGGGAGGCGGGCCTTGTGACCTAATACTGGATTCAGCCGTCAGGGCGGTGATCTAACATGCAGCGGCTTCACTAATGGAACCATGGAATGGCGTCCATCTTTATAAGTCGATGGGGGGGAGCAGGTTCTGACTGAAAAGGAGGGCCGGCCGGCGGGGAGGGCACCAGGGGAGCGGGCAGCAGGGGGGAGGGTAGCAGGAGAGCAGGGGGGGGGGAGCAGGAGAGCAGGGGGGGGGGAGCAGGAGAGCAGGGGGGAGGGGAGCAGGAGAGCAGGGGGGAGGGGAGCAGGTGAGCAGGGGGGAGGGGAGCAGGGGGGGGGGGGGGGGGCAGGGGAGCAGGGGGAGGGGGAGCAGGGGAGCGGGCAGCAGGAGAGCAGGGGGGGGGAGCAGGGGAGCGGGCAGCAGGAGAGCAGGGGGGGGGAGCAGGGGGGGAGGGCAGCAGGAGAGCAGGGGGGGGGGCAGCAGGGGAGCAGGGGGGGTTTTGTGATTGCTTCACAGCAGTTAACGTTACATTCTAAAGCAGAAATAAAGTCACACAGTCAAACACGCAGCACAGCGAGAGGGCAGCTCTCTCTGCATGAGACAACAGACAGACAGACAGACAGACAGACAGACAGAACCCAGACGCCCAGGGGGCGGGACAAAGCTGCCATATTTGTTCAACAAATGCTGCACTGTGCACACTGCTTATTGGCTGAGAGCCCACGTGGGTCTAACAAAGGAGCGTTGGCGGGGGAAGGTGCGGGGGGGTTGTTTGGTCTCGAACTTTTGGAGACACGTCTCAGTGGATAACGGTTCTGTCAATAGGAAGAAGAGGGAAATTTGAATCTAGAACTGGGATTTCAACCTGGGGAGAGCAGCCACTATGCATAAAATGATCATATATGACAAATTCAAATACTTGACACAAAAATGTCAGGATTTTGACCTGAATCTATCAACAACACGACAACAACAGTTGAAAATTAAATGTGTCCAATGTGTAAGGAAACATGAACATACCACCGCCTTGGGCTACCAACATACAGTACAGTTCTGTACATGTACTACAGCAACATCTAAAGCCCAGCACAGGCTATACAAATGAGGGCCAAGCTGGGGTAAAACTATAGTGACCTGACAGTCAAGGCCCTAGTTATACCTGCTCCAGGCGGTAGGCCATCTCCTTCTGAATCTGCTGGATGGCACCCTTGGCTGACTGGTCCTGGTGAACTAGTTTGTCCCGCGACTCTCTCAGCTCTTTCAGCAGCTCCTCCACCCTGCCCTCCAACTGCAGACACAAAAGCACACAAAGGGTAAGTAAGCACTAAGCAACGCGTCAGACAACATTTCAGCCTGGACCACACCTGGCCTGACCAGCTAGACAGGATGACATTTCAGCCTGGACCACACCTGGCCTGACCAGCTAGACAGGATGACATGTCAGCCTGGACCACACCTGGCCTGACCAGCTAGACAGGATGACATGTCAGCCTGGACCACACCTGGCCTGACCAGCTAGACAGGATGACATGTCAGCCTGGACCACACCTGGCCTGACCAGCTAGACAGGATGACATGTCAGCCTGGACCACACCTGGCCTGACCAGCTAGACAGGATGACATGTCAGCCTGGACCACACCTGGCCTGACCAGCTAGACAGGATGACATGTCAGCCTGGACCACACCTGGCCTGACCAGCTAGACAGGATGACATGTCAGCCTGGACCACACCTGGCCTGACCAGCTAGACAGGATGACATGTCAGCCTGGACCACACCTGGCCTGACCAGCTAGACAGGATGACATTTCAAAAGGTTTAGACAGCAGAGGAAGGGGAAGGCAAATGAGCATTGTTCCAGGAAGAGATTGCATTAACCAAATATTTTCCGTCACAAACAGATTTTTTTTTTTTTTTTAAACTATGATCAATCTTTGCTGAGCAAGAATTTTGTGCGAAAAGAATCAAACGGCCGTCCCATATAGTCCCAAATATATATATATGTCCCAAATATACGCTGGCTGTGATTGAAGCAATTAAACGCCGGGGCTATTAATAGACGTTTTACTGTAATCTAAATTTGTTCTTCTGTATATTAAATGTTATTGTGGCCAATGTTTTTGTTAATAAAATTATATTAAATAGTCTCATTATCATTTTAAAATGTCAAATGACGGAATGTTTACGACTCTGTCGTCCAAATTACAAACGACGAGTCGGATGCCCCGGTGCCTCACCTGGTAGCATGTACCACAAAGGCTTACAGGCAATGTACACGAGATGCATTGCGGCTGCGTTGCGGATCCGGCAAAACCGCCGGATCGAGTCTCGCCCATGTTAATTGATGGCCGATACATGCGGTATGGGAAAATTACGCACCTGGTCTATTTCTGTCGGATCCCGCATACGTCTGACAGATTACATGAGTGTGGGTCTGTTCTTCACAGCCGTGAATTTCTATAACGTTACATTGATTACATTGAGCATATTGTGGCTTTGCCACAGTTTATGTATTATATACAATGTTGCGTCAATCTACTGGTTTAGTGTCCAGCCAAAGTGAGTTCATCTGCCCGCTCCGGGGGAGCAGCCATAACGTGTTGGGAGGCAATGTGAATGTGTCAATGGCGTTTACCACACGCTGTTTACCTGTGTTAAAAAACAACAACACGTGTACAGTATAAGTGGTAATTATGATGTAAAAAATATATATATATCTTCACTGTCTACCTACTGTCCTGTCAAATAATGGTGAAAAAGACCAAAAAAATAAACAGGGGATGGACAAACAGACAATGAGAAAGTCTAACCCAACCTCTGGCTCCAGCCCTCAATATGTTTGAAACAAAGGAGAACTGGTACAGTATGCCTATGGCAAGGTAAACCTGAAATAATAATGATGGTATTTATTTAATCTAAGTAGGTCTTCTTTCGCTGCCTTCTCTGAAATTCAACTAATCAGTGTCAACCTAATTGCTCAGCATTTCCCAGTGTTTTATAGCCAAGCTTTATAGCTGCCTTGGCTATAAAACACTAACACCCCCACACCCCACACACACACACACGTCAAATCAATCAAAGTCCGACAAATTTAAATCTGGCCGTCAGCAAGTCCGGCAAAAAAAAAAAAAAATCCATCAGCACAATTATGAAGCACTAATTTCCCAACACCACACACACACACACACACACACACACACACACACACACACACGCAATTAGACCCTGACCACAAGCTTGAATAAGGAATTTCCTACAGGAAACATTATTATTCTTAAAAAAAAGGGGGGGATACAATGTCTACTATTAATGGTAAAGTGTCCAGTCTGTCCACTATCAATAGGACAGTCAGCAAATAGTGAGAACTATTCTAGTTAGGAAAAAAGAACAGAAAGGAGAAAGCCAAACATTCACTGGGCTTGCATGTACATCATAAACAATCTTACACATTGTAGCAGCTTGCATTCAAAACAACGCTGAAGCTGCGTTCACACCAACCTATTAACGTTTTTCGCTGGCATCGAGTTTACATACAAAGTCAATGCAAACGAGCGATTGAGCGTATATTCGCCCGGGAGAAAAATCGCTGGGCGTCCGAGCGACAGAGAGAGAGCGATAGGGCGAAAATTCGCTCGTCACCCGAGATGAAATATCTCAACTCGAGCGAAATTTCACTGGCATCAGTCGCTCGCTGTTCAACGCTGATTGGCTGCCGTGTGAGAGTGAGTCAAGGATCACACTGGCTTGGAACAAACCGCATTGACAGCTGACATGAAGTGAAGTCTGTACTACCGGTATAGAGCTTGCGTTAGGAGCACGCTGATAGGCTTAGCTTGTAAACAACTACGGTGGCTCGTAGTGGACAAATATCATGACATTGCGTAACGTTATAGCCCCCAGGTGTCGAGCGATTTAAACAGAGCGACTCCAAAGGGTTGAATCGAGCGACAGAGAGTGTATTTGCCATGTTTCCCATGCTGTCAAGCCTCTTAGCTTTCCACCCAGTGAGGAGCATTGCATTAGCACCCAGTGAGAGGACTACAGGACGGAACAGCACCTGGCACCTGAGGCGGTCCCAGGGAAAATATGACGTGTGCTCTGCTGCTGATACTCTCACCCACAAGCAGTTTTTGCCCAAAACGCCCAAATCTCATTTTAAATTAGCATTAGGATTAGACTGTTGTGATGTCATTATTCAGTTTTAACCATCAATAATTGTTCCTTTTCTCATTATTTCATTTCTCAGAGTAAATACTGTATATTTATTTCGAGATTTTTGTCAATTATTTGTGCTGTTATGGTTATAATTAGCCTAGTTACTCACTTCTACACTATCTTAGATTGTGTTACTTATGGATGGCATGGAATTATAGTGAAAATAGATTATCCCCCCTTTTTGCTGGGGACCCCACTTTGAAAACCACTGGCTTAGGCTAGAACTGTTGCGAGAAGGTTTCAGGATTTATCTCTATGCATTAGGCTGTGATTACGGTACTATTTATATAAATCTATTTATTCACATAGATTCATGATATATTATGGTATACAGCCTACCTGTGACATCAATGTTTTGATTCATCCTATGATGTCTCACACTCAGGTGTGCTTTCACAAGACAGGTGTTGTCCATTCAATCAGCTAACCTGTCTTTATAATGGCTGTCTTGCACTGTTTGTATGATACTTGACAAAGTCTATGGCCGAAACTGTTGTCAAATAGCGTTAAATTACACTTAATTGCATCTGGAACGAGAGTGTGTCTTCCTGTGAACAGTGCTGCACTACTCATTTAGTTATCAACTTTGGAGCGTTATTTACCCCCCCTTCCCGACATCCTAGGTTGACATGCTTCATCCCAATCGATTCCTTATTTCTTCTACTTTCATATGATATAAAGATCACCACTCAAGCTTTAAAATTGAGCCCGCTGTCAGCTATCGATTTACAGGCCAAATTCAGTTAAAAAATGTGTGAATCTAAAGTTTGCGGGTTTTAGTATAAGAAATTACAGGATGAAACTTCAATACGACAAAAATAGCGCTGCTCGGTGAACCATTTCCACGCCGAATTTAATAGAAGGTTCGGATAACTTGAAATCAATTGACTTACTTGAATATCCATGCTGTCTGTAGGGGAAACGCTGCAGTCGAGACGTTGCAAATATTCCAGTTTTCTGACATTGCAAAAAGCCCGTATCGCGCAGCTCGTCTCCCCGCAACTCGAAACTCGTTTTGGTGGTAATCCAATATCAACGACTGTCTGGCTTGTGAACACTTACTGATTGATAAAAAAGTAAATAAAAATAAGAGGGAAATATGATATGCTGCTACTGTCTCAGTAAATCCTTCCTGTCAGGTCAAGCAGTGGATTTCACCTCCTTGATTCAGCGTGAGAGACGACAGACCAGGCAGTGGAACAACGTTGCCGATTTTCAGACGTATTCATCAGCATTGGACAATACAGAATGTCAATCAATGTCAAGCAATCTATCTATCAAACAACAACCAATTAGGGTTTCACCTGGTTTCACGGGCTAAGGGAGAGCTCCCCTCCTCCTCAATCTGATTCGTTGGAAAACACATCACTCTCACTGTTTTCTGTGAATTGCAAGTCTTTTTCAACCAATCTTATTTTTTCATTAGATAAATTACCAAATAAATCAAGCCCACAGGGCGGGTGTTTTTTAATCCCCTCCCCCATGCTGGGACCAGGGCCAGAGTGACTCGTCTGCATGGAGCTATATAATGAATGAAAAAATGAGCGTCTGCACATAAGAAAAAACACATTTGATTGATATTTTATTATAAAAAAAAATATGAAAAATGAAAAATATAAAAATAAAAATAAAAAATATATTTTTTTAATATATATTTTTTTTATATAAAATCCCCAATCTAATAGAGGAGGACCATCCTCCTATGCCTCACTGGAAAAACCTCCTCTGATATATATATATGGGGGGTTTCAAAGTCTGAGACTGTGCCCCCCCCCCCAGTTTACTTGCTTAGTTAATTACTGGACAGTACCTATTATTATTTTATTTTACCCCAGAGACACTCAACAATTGAGCCAAGATAGCCTGATATTGCTGTTTGGAATACCTCAGACTAAAACAAATGCATAAGAAAGGTCTGTCTGAAGGCATTTATTTGTTTCTGACTCTAAAATTCCTCCCAAACTACTGTTTGTCTGTCTCTGAACTATCTGTTTAACCAAAGGAGATCTCCTTTTGATAACTAATGTAAAAACGTACGGCAATATTTTTCACTTCCATTCAATGAGCCACCCTGGGGAGGCCCGCCTCCCACTTTGCAAACCTCTGTGCTATAGACCAAATCACCGTGACATCACCATGTAAGCAACATTTACTTCTGCGTACCACTTCGGGAAGGCGCCAGGTTTAAATTTGCGTGTTGTCAAATAAATGCTGTCAAACTCTCGTTGTTTTCGGCCGACTACTTTCAATTTAAATGTTCAAACGGTTGGTAAACATGCTTGTCCGGTACATGTATTCACGGGACGAATACATGTACCGTGACACCCCTACTGTAAGGCTACGTGTCGAGGAAGCTATGTGACTGATGGATCCTTGAATCTTGTTCAAAATCCCATTGGAGAGTTTCAAAAATGAACGGGGCCAGGCAGAGAGATAGTAAGCTTACTATTCTGCATTCTTCAAAACAGATGTGTTTTTTTGCGGATAACGCCAACAGAGATGACATTATATAATGTTATCTTTTCACTCTTTTCACTGATTTATTGTCAACTGAAGAGAACGGGAGGAAGACACCGAGTCAAAGTAAACCCTTATATCAAATACATCTGAGTCTCAATCCTTTTGTTGTACAAAGTACAAAGCCTGGGAATCAGCTGGGACGATTTACACATAACCTCTCAGATTATTCACTTTTATTTGTTTATCTGCGAATATTTAAAGGTCCCAATTTGTGCAGCTGTAACCTCTTAAAAACGTGTGTCTCTGGTCCATAAAACATGATTCTGGATTAATTTGTCGAAAATATAGCAACCCCGTTTGTTCTGACGGAGTTGTCACTTCCTCATCTCGTCGCGTCCAAGACCAAGAATGGTCTGTTTCTATAATATATTCAGAACGAACAGTTCCCATTGGCCGCTGAGGGAGAGCCCGCCCCAGGCCAATCAGATTAGCGTCTGTGGACCAGCACGCTAGGTTGTGTCCACAACTAACGTTAGCAACGAGCTATCGCTAACTTAACGGTTGCTACGCTGAAGAGGACATCTCAAAATGCCTAGACTTACCGAATGCACCTCCGCAGTTGCTGGATCACGTACAGTTGGCGTCACTCCAGCTAGAAGTGTTAATTTTGTGGCTATAGACAAAATGGCGCAGGTAGCTTGTGTGAGAGAGACTGCGCGCAGTATGCTTAAGGACCCGCGTGACGTCACATTAACCCGTCTGGGGGACAGTGGCGTGCCGTCCATTAGGCGAACTAGGCAAATGCTAGGGGCGCTTGAGCCGTTAGGGGCGCCAGAGAGGGTAAAAAAAAAAAAACTTTTTCATGATAATAGGCCTACTATTATTTTACAATAGTAGACAAAAAATAAGCACAACAACGTCTTAAGTCTTTAAATAATAGTGAAATCATTTTTCTAATTCTGGCTTTCTGGCTGCCTGGGCTGCAGCACTTTCACCATGGTCCCTAATCCATACCACCCCACCCCCTGCGCGGCCGCGTCCCTTCTACCTGCTCGGAGCTCAGCAAAAATCTTGCCTAGGGCACCAACTTGGTCAGGCACGCCACTGCTGGGGGAACAGAGCATTAGGGGGCGTGGCTTGAAGGAGACTGCAGGGGGAAGCTGGATAGGGACAAATCTAACTCTGGCAGTTCTGAGGTTGTGACCACTACAGGGAGGGATGACAGCAGTATATATGCATTTACAAGTAAAAACAGCTTTTGCACGGAATGGGACCTTTAACTTGGCTTTCAGGCTCTTTTCCAGCTCCACCCTGGTCACAATCACACAGGTCAGCACATTGGCACTGAGAGCTGACCAGTACAACGAGCTCCACTGCAGCAGCCAGCTGGGCTTTTACTATGGGAGCTCAGAAAACTTTGTGAAATGCGCACAAAGTCTCAAACCCTTCTTTCCCGTACTTACTGGAAAAGTGAAACCCACCCCGTTGTCTGTCAGACAGTGGGGGTATCTTTCAACAGGGTTTAGAAGTTTTTCTTCTTCTGCCGTTTTATTCTTCTTCTGAACATGTAGGTATTTTGACGTTGACTAAAGAAACACTGCCGCCTAGTGGCCGCTTTTAGATAGGATTCCAAATTAGTGCTTACATCAAACGCAAATGCTACATAAAACAAATACAACAGGGGGAGGGGTTGGTGGGAGTATTAGGCTACTCACATGCGCTCTGTTTACAAACTTGTGTACAATAAAGATTTAAAGTGGGGGGAAATGCCTTTGCCCTGTCAAACAGCTGGAATACAGACATCTGAGAGGGAGGCGCACCCCACACTTTGAAAATCACTGCTCTAGAGTAAAACCTTTTTGTGTGGATTGCCTAGATCTTATTAAATAGTGGACATTTATTCATTCCCACATATTAGACACTATTTCTGATGGTAAAAATAGCGTAAAAAGCAGAATTCAGACATATTCAAAGGGAAAAAAACAGAATTTGGGATTTGTTGCTTTTTTCCCCCGTTTTCGTACCGTGCCGTATTCGTACCGAACCGTGACCCCAAAACCGAGGTACGTACCGAACCGTGACTTTTGTGTACCGTGACACCCCTACCTTACAGGCAATGTTAACTTTCCAAAATTATTATTCTTTGTACTTGGGCCAATTTCCCCCTGCTGCCCTGGTCACTGCTCCACCCTCTGCTGATCTGAGAGCCGTAGACTAGCAACATGTTTCCTCCGACACATGCGCAGTTGCCAGCAGTGTTGGGCAAGTTACTTTCAAAATGTAATATACTACATATTACTAGTTACTTTCATTTGAAAGTAATAAGTTACTTTACAATATTACTTTCTGTGTAGAGTAACTCGTTACTTATTACACTACTTTTGTATTACTTTCACCAAAACAACAGCAGCAGCAGAATGACATTACCGCCCCGGAACCATCCCGAAAAATAATTTCAACCGCCTTGAAATCAGTGTAAACAATCCAAAATTCTAAATGTTATTATTTTCCTTTGTTATTGTCATCTATAGTGGTTGTTTGCATAAAAACACACTGTAGAAAAGGGTCCATAATGGCCCACCGTCAGGCCTGTTCTTGGGGCAGTCGATGCCCACGAGCCGGCGCGCCAACGACGTAATGACGATGACACCGCCGTGACATCATCAATGATGATGTCAGAGTTCACCTGTGAGGTCATCGGCGATGTCAGACGTCTAGGCTGACTGTGATGGCAGACGGGACTTTACGGGGTCACCGATGATGTCATAGCTCCTTGGACGTTGTGACATCACCAACGGGGTATATAAACAAAGCGTTCTGTGACGCTGTACCCTTCCTTCCCTATTCTCCTTCATAATGTCAACCCTTGCCACGACTAATCTGTGATTCTGACCGATCACGGCCCGTGAGCCCTCATCTACGATCCAGCACACTTCACGAGGCAAGCCCAAAAGCTTCGCCCCCAGCAAGCCCACAAGCTTCGCTACACACACAGTTTGATTAGAAAATAACTATCTTTTTTTAAATATGTGCTTTGATTTTATCAAATGTAACTCAATTTGTAACTTGAGTTACTTGACAAAGTAACTGGTATAATATTACTGAAATCCTATAAGTAATAAGTTATATTACTGAGTTACTGCTAAAAGTAATATATTACATGTAATATGTTACTTTTGTAATGAGTTACCCCCCCAACACTGGTTGCCAGCCGCTTCTTGTCACCTGACAGCAGGGAGCTTCACTGGCAGGACGTAGCACGTGGGAGGATCACGCTATTAAGTCCAAGAAATTGTGTGCTCAACTCAGTGTTAAATACTTTGAGTGCCGGCCCAACAAAACATGAAAAGTCAAATGGAACTGGCAGAACTCACAGCTTCAAGTCTACACCGAGGAAGGCCACAGGCTGAAACGCGTCTGTTTTGTTTACTGCTCTATGTGGATTTAAAGCTTTTTGTGAAACTTCACCTGTGAGTGCTGCCAGTTCCATTTGACTTTTCAGGATCACGCTATTCCCACCAGTTCCCTTCTGCTTTGAACATGTGCTCTGACTAGGGATGCACGATATATCGGCAATCATATCGGTATCGGCCAGTATCGGCCGATTTTTTAACATATCGGTCATATTGGTATCGGTCAGATGTTGCAATGTTAATATCGGTTATCATTATCAGCCAAATTCTTCGCATTGATATGAAATAATGCAGTAAATCTATGATTTATGGGCTTTTCCAAAGGCTTTGCAAATAAAGAAATGCATAACTTTTTAAAATTCATGTGTTTTTCAGTATGTACAAAATGTGATGATCATAAAAATGTGGTTTTATACAGATCATATCGACATCGGTAAATATCGGTTATCGGCCATAACAGCAATGTTAATATCGGTTATCGGCATCGGCCAAAATTTTCATATCGGTGCATCCCTAGCTCTGACCAACCAGGACCAGGACAAATACCCATAATCCGGCTTCGAACCCACGGACACAGCCAATCGTGCCTTTATGGACGCCCGACCAAGCTGGGGGCAACATGCGACCCTCGTGTTGGTAACAATGTTAACTTTTAATTCAAATAAAGAACACGAAAATCTCTGACGCATCACCGACACCTACCCACCCACCACCGCAGAGATCCCGGTTCAATTCTTACTTCCGGCTCAGACGTTCCCGACAGACACAATTGGCCGTGTCTGCGGGTGGGAAGCCATTGGGGTGTGAGTCCTGGTCGCTGCACTTGGCGCCTCCTCTAGTCGGTCGGGGCTAGCCTGTTCGGGGGGAGGGGAACTGGGGGGAATAGCGTGATCTTCCCATGCGCCTCACTGTCAGGTGAAAAGAAGCGGCTGGCAACTGCGCATGTGTCGGAGGAAGCGTGTGCTACTCTACAACTCTCCCAAGATCAGCAGAGGTGGTGGATCAACTGACAGACAGCAGAGTTCCAGGGCGGTCAGGTCTTTACTCGCTGTGTCCCACAGCAGGATAAAGTGGTGTCACGCCCCCTCTCATCTGACACCCACAGGCAGTGTGCAGACAGATTGAAAAACTTTCCATCTCTGTTCAGACAAGATCTGCCCATGGTGCTGGCCTCACTGGGACCTCTGTCTTGACCTATACCTCAGGCAAATGTTGTCTTGTCAGAAGTGCTCCCCCATCCCTCCCAGTGTCCCTGTATCGTTATACATTGACTTCAACTCTATGTACTGAATTGCTTTTATGCAATTGTTGATGTGCAGAATCAGTGCAATTGTTTGTCTAGTATCTGTTAATTATTTGACTCACTCTATCGTTCGTGAATACGTTGTCAATCTAGATAATTTCTGTCATGATAAGCACATTTGAAGACATTTTTCAAACACAGGAGAGAAAGAGATGCAGAATGAGAGAGAGACACACACACAGAGAGAGAGATTACTCCTTTAAAAAGTAATACAATTACTTCACTTATTACTGTACTTGGTATCAAAAGTAATTAGCTATGTTACTCGTTACATTACTATTGCTTTTGCTCAGGGGCGTGCAGAGACCCTTAGAGGGGCAGGGTCTCACGCTGGATAAAGTGGTGTCACCCCCCCTCTCATCTGACGTCCACAGGCAGTGTGCAGACAACTATCTAGACATGATTGAAAAACTTTCCATCTCTGTTCAGACAAAGATCTGCCCATGGTGCTGGCCTCACTGGGACCTCTGTCTTCTTGACCCTACCTCAGGCACCCACCACTGATTACCGGCAACCAATCAGGAGGTCAAAGGTCACAGCACCAACAGATGGAACAGATATGCAACGGTCGCTGAAACACGTCCTTTGATGTACTGACCCAGTGGTAACTAGAACGACCGCACCTCACATATATGCCTCCACCAACAAGTGAGCAGTCGACATCCATGTCTGTCCAGACTTTGATGTTTGAGCAAAATGTGAAGAAATTCCGCAACATGTTAATGAGCGAGAAAATGGCGTTCGTTAGGTCAGTGACCTTGAACTTTGACCACCAAAATGTAATCAGTTCATCCTGGAGTCCAAGTGGACGTTTGAGGCAAATTTGATGAAATTCCTCAAGATGTTTAATAAACAACAAACAATGTTGCAGAGATATTGCGTTAATGAGCTTGAAAATGTGTTCGAGAGGTCACAGTGAGCTTGACCTTTGATAACCAAAATCTAATCAGTTCATCCTTCAGTCCAAGTTGACGTTTGAGCCAAATTGGAAGAAATTCCGTCAAGGCGTTCCTGAGATATCGCATTCACGAACATCGGACGGACAACGCAAAACCATAACTAGAGATGCATGTGCACCATCAATTCAACAATAGTGAAATATTCATTGTTGTGTGAACTACATATGCCCCAATTAAACAATGTATTGTAGAGCATGTCATAACCACCCATTGAAACACATATGACAAACATAACAGACACCCACCCAACAGAGCTCGTCCCTATGCCACAGTAAGATGAACAGTATGACATGACCGGGGATCATGAGTAACACAGTGAGGACGCCCTGTTTCTGCTCACCTCTCTGACCTCCGTCACATAGGTGGCGCTCTCATGCTCTGCCCTCTCCAACTCAGACTCCAAGTGCTGCTTGTCTCTTCTCAACTATGGAGCACAACAGAGATTCAGAGATGCACACTTATGAGATGTACACATGTTCCAATTAAAAAAATAAATAGCTGCAATGATAAAATTAATAACTATTATTATTCTAAATCAAGATATGAGAGTGTAAGTCTTAGAAGAAGTGCGTTTCACTGACGTTTTCCAAGTCTGCTCCATCACTTAGTCTCTCAATCTCCTGCTCCAGTGCTGTAACTTTCAGGTTCATCTAGGATAATAATAATACATTTTATTTATAGAGCACTTTTCAGGGTACTCAAGACACTTTACATATAACATATTTACATATATCTATCATAGGAAATAACATACACACTAAAAACACAACATGCAACAATCACACTAAAAGCAGTTCTGAAAAGGTGAGTTTTGATTAGTGATTTGAACATGGACGGCTGTGTGCAGTCTCAGTGTTTTTTGTGCATGTTTTTAGCGGGGGGTTCCTATCCGGAGGAAACCCCAGGGGAGCACGGGGAGAACATGCAAACTCCGCACAGAAAGGCCCTTTTGAAGAGCCCATCTGGGCAGTAGGCACTGAGGACTCGGGGATGGAGACACACCCTCAGCGCCCACAGCGTCCCAGGCGGGAATCGAACACAGGACCTTCTTGCTGTGAGGCGACAGCGCTACCACTGCACCACCATGCCCCCCGTGTGTTTGGGGAGTTCCAGAGAGAGGGGGCAACTACGTAGAATTCTCTGGGCATCCAAGGTCCGGCGCTTGGTCCTGAGTGTGGTGGAGACAGACTTGGCATCATAGCGGCAGTGAGTTCTGGAGGTACTGGAGTTTATTTTGGACATAAAGAATGCTGTTGCAGTAGTCAATTGTGAATGTGATGAGACCATGGATCAGCGTTTCGGCAGCAGAGGAGGAGAGTGATGGGCGGAGACTAGCCAGCTATGTTTTTTTAGGTGGAAAAAGGCAGTTCTGTTGATTTGTTTTACGTGGTGTTTGAAGGAGAGGATTCTGTCGAAGAAGACTCACGCCGGGATTCCACTGAGTGCATTTGCGTTGCGTTGCGGCTGTGCTCCGGTTTTGCTCCGTGCTCCGCCAACACTCAACGGCTGCGTGCAGAGCACGTCACGTCACGGCTCCGCTCCGCCAGACAGCTGGAGTGACGAGACCGACAAGTTCTCGCGGTGAAATTGCGCGAGACACTTTGTATGTGGGATAAATACAACAACAAACAGGCAGAAGATCATTGTTCCCAACTGGAGAAGCAGAGGAGGGGTGGACTTGCTTGGTGTTGTCCTTGTTTGTTTGTTTGTTTATTTATTTAAGAAAAGGGACAATGCACATTAATTAGCATGAGCACGTGAGTCCATCATGTAAATGTGCCAGATTTAGCCATACAGGCTAATTTTCATCTGCAGTCCCTGGCAGGTTGATGTTATATGTGAAACATTAACAAACACATGCAATAGTACAGAAGACATAAGTAGACAAAAGCATATAAAAGAAGAAAAGCACAAGCACATTAATAGCATATAAAAAGAACATGCATGAGCACATATAAAAAAGAAAATGCAAGATTACATTAGCATATTCTATACAATACATGCCAGAGCAACAGCACATAAGCACATAAAAACAGACAAAAGCATATAAGCACAATTATGCAGCCCCTGGTTTACTGTAAAGCACGGACAAAAGCACAGACAAAACCGCATGCCGTACAAAGCAGACAAACAATGACAAACAACGAGAAATGCTATCCTGGAGTATGGATGCATGTTTGATTGTTCAATAGACAATGTTTTATGGAGTTGGAGAAGGAGTTGAAAGATGTGATGAAAGATTGTTTAGAAAAAGAAGGTTGCGCTTCAACAATGGGTTTCTCAGTGGAGTGCCAAACCCAAAATCCAAAATCTGTTCAAAAAAGGCTGAAAGGGTAGCACATCTCAGTTTTCAAAGTCAAGGAGGACAAAATACTCACATTTCACTTGATTTATTGGCTCACATCACACAAAAACAAAACGCTTACGCGTTTCGGCAAAGAGCCTTCTTCAGAGCGTTGTGATGAAAGATGTTTCTCAGTTCTACGGGTATAGTGTTCCAGGTATGTGCTGCTCTGTAGGAGAAGGCTGACTGGCCAAAGCTACAGTACTTCTCCTATGTGGAATTTTACAGTCTCCTCTGGTAGAGGCTCTGGTAGATGAATTTTGAATTTGTGAAAAGGATGTGTCGTGTCATATATTATTTTGTGGTTTTCCACTTCAATGATTAACTTTTCCTCATACATGTTTGTCCTCTGGCTTGATATTGAATGCTGTAAGCACCTCTAGACCTGTTGACTCCAGGCCTAGCTCCGCCCAACTTGCTGCGGCTTTGCTCCGACATCCGTGAAAAATAGAAGCCTTGCGTATCTGCTTCGGAGCTCCGAATCGTCGGAGCTGGGACGGAGTAGACACGCAACGCAGCGGAGTAGGTCGGAGTTGACACATTGATTAGAGTGGAAACGTATCGGCTCCGAAGCCGTACCGCAGCGCAGACGGAGCGAACTCAGTGGAATTTGGCCGTCAGCGGTTGTGGATGTGTTGACCAAGCACGAGCCCTGGGGGATGTCTTGGGACAGAGGAGCGGTGCAGTTGTTGATTGTGATGAACTGTGGTCTGTTTGTGAGATACAGTATGACCTTAGCCAGGAGAGGGCAGTACCAGTGATGTTGAGGGAGGATTCAAGGCCGTAGAGGATAATGATGTGGTGACGGGTTGATGGTGTCAAAAGCTGCAGTGAGGTCGAGGAGGATGGATTGAAATGGTTGGAACAGGTCGTTGGACATGAGGTGGGCTTTGAGTTGGGAGGCGACATGTTCCAGTATTTAGGACAAAGAAGAATGATGCAACGAAAAGGGCACAAGATGCAATGATTTATACACCTACAGTGATTTGGTATTCAGTGTGGGAGTCGTTTTGCAGCTTAACCTGAATGCAATACCTCTTTCAGCTCTCCCTGCGATACGTCCAGCTTCACCTTCCAGCGAGACGCCTCCTGCTCCACACTGCTCTGGAGGCGCTGCAGCATGCCCTCCTGTGGACACGGCAGGTATGACAGCTTAGTTCCACAAACATTACCACCACACAACCATGAACTTGACACAAAAACCTCATCTCACCGTCTCTGCCAAAACCTTCTTGTATGTCTCACAGTCTTTCTGCATAATCCTTTGGGTTTCCTCTGACTCCTTCAGCTTCGCAGCCAGTCCCTGATAAGAGAAAAGTATGGTAGTGTGGTAAATCCATGGTGAGTCTACCTTCGCCCTAAATCTCAGTAGCAGAGGAATAACGATCAAGTTTCCACTTTAATTACCTCAGAGTCCCCTGATGCAGGGGTGGAACTGGACTGTGCTACTGCCGCCTCAAACCTGTGTAGCCATTCCTTATGGTTCTGTTAGACAGGAAAGGTGAAGAGACACATCAGTGGAACAGGGACAAGAGCAGCACCAGAGGGAAGGAGTAATGAGGGTACCGCTTAGAAGAGCAAATATACCTGCTCATTGGGTAGAGGCACATGGGGCAGAAGTCTGTGCAGAACATCTCGACACTCAGCCTGGAATGACTCCAGTGTCGTCTGGTTTTCCTGCACGGTGATGGGAGGGGGCAGAGTGGCGGGGGAAAAGGAGAGTAGAGGAGATTGAACACTGGCTGTACGAATGAGGACAACGTGTAGTGGTCATCTGAGCAGACATGACCAGAATCTGGCTCTCCCTCTCTCTACGCTCCATTATCCCAATCTGAAATGATAGCATCAGGGCTTTAGGATGCATTCTCACTCCCAAATACCCTATACCAGGGGTTCCCAAATTGAAGCATGGCGGTGGCCCACTTTGAAATCTGAAAATCTTCCAGTGCCCACTGCCCACCCAACCCTTTAATCACAACTCTGATCAACACACGCAACTAACAGGATGTATCTCCCTATGTATTTTTTTTATTTAATTAACAGAGCATGTGAATTTGGGCATACGGAGAATTAATAATCCATCCACACACAAAAAATGTAGGCAAAATATCCAAAAGCCAGATTGCCAACATGCCCCTTAGTAATCAGATATATTTGCGTGCATAGGGGTTAAAGTGGGATTTGGCAGGTGATTTTGAAAAGAAAATGCAGAAGCATTTCACTTCCTACCACCCTCCAAACAATGCACTGCACGTTTCTTTGCTTTTAGCTAGATTGAATTCAAATTAGCCTGACATGGTTTGAAAGCTGGCAGGCTGGGGGTACATCACCCAAATATGCCTTATTAATCACGTTGGTAATGTTTGTTACAATAGTGTTAGCTCAAATGCTAATGTTAAACAGTATGTGGATGGAGAATGCTAACACCATTTGCACCATGTTCCAGAATGTATAGAAAATAACCGATTATAGTTTGTTGGTGTATTATTCAAGTTTTCTAGTAGGGGTGCACGATATATCATTATATCATAGCGGTATCAGCCGATGATAGTCATTTTTTAACACATTGGCATCAGTCCGATGCTGCAATGTTAATATCTGTTTGTTATCGGTATCAGCCAAAATGTTCACATTGAGAGGAAACAATGTGGTAAATCTATCATTTATGGGCTTTTACAAATGTTTTGGAAATAAGGAAATGTATTACCGTACTTTTGCAAATTCAGTGTTTACATGTGTTTTTCACTATGTACACATTTTATTATCGTAGAAATATATGTGTGTGTGTGTGTGTGTTTATAGAGATCATATCGACATCTGTAACTATCGGTTATTGGCCATAACAGCAATGTTAATATTGGTTATCGTATCGGCCAACATTTTCATATCGGTGCATCCCTACTTTCTAGTCAAGTACGGTCCATTTGGTAGATTGTATTTGTCCAAAAACATTTGCCTAAAAAAAGACAAAGAAAGAAAGACTAGAACGACCGCAACGCGGACTTATGCCTCCGCATTAGTTAATTCTGGAGTCCAAATCGCCATTTGAGGCAAATTGGAAGAGATTCCGTCAAGGCGCTCCTGTGATGTTGCGTTACAGAGCTTGGAAATTGGGTGTGTGAGAGGTCACAGTGAGCTTGAACTTTGACCACCAAAATGTAATCAGTTCATCCTTGAGTCCAAGTCGATGTTTGAGACAAGTTTGATTAAATTCCGTCAAGGCATTCCTGAGATATCGCGTTAACAAGCTTGAAAATGGCGTTCGAGAGCTCACCTTGACCTTTGACCTTTGACCACCAAAATGTAATCAGATCATCCTTGGGCCTAAGTGAATGTTTAAGGGGAATCTGATGAAATTTTGTCAAGTTGTTCCTCAGATATGGCGTTAACAAGCTTGAAAATGGCGTTCGAGAGGTCACAGTGACCTTGACCTTTGACCTTGGACCACCAAAATCTAATCAGATCATCCTTGGGCCTAAGTGAATGTTTAAGGCGAATCTGATGAAATTTTGTCAAGTTGTTCCTCAGATATCGCGTTAACAAGCTTGAAAATGGCGTTCGAGAGGTCACAGTGACCTTGACCTTTGACCTTGGACCACCAAAATCTAATCAGATCATCCTTGGGCCTAAGTGAATGTTTAAGGCGAATCTGATGAAATTTTGTCAAGTTGTTCCTCAGATATCGCGTTAACAAGCTTGAAAATGGCGTTCGAGAGGTCAGTGAGCTTGACCTTTGACCTTGGACCACCAAAATCTAATCAGATCATCCTTGGGCCTAAGTGAATGTTTAAGGCGAATCTGATGAAATTTTGTCAAGTTGTTCCTCAGATATCGCGTTAACAAGCTTGAAAATGGCGTTCGAGAGGTCACAGTGACCTTGACCTTTGACCATCAAAATCTAATCAGATCATCCTTGGGCCTAAGTGAATGTTTAAGGCGAATCTGATGAAATTTCGTCAAGTTGTTCCTCAGATATCGCGTTAACAAGCTTGAAAATGGCGTTCGAGAGGTCACAGTGACCTTGACCTTTGACCTTGGACCACCAAAATCTAATCAGATCATCCTTGGGCCTAAGTGAATGTTTAAGGCGAATCTGATGAAATTCCATCAAGGCGTTCCTCAGATATCGCGTTAACAAGCTTGAAAATGGCGTTCGAGAGGTCACAGTGACCTTGACCTTTGACCTTGGACCACCAAAATCTAATCAGATCATCCTTGGGCCTAAGTGAATGTTTAAGGCGAATCTGATGAAATTCCATCAAGGCGTTCCTCAGATATCGCGTTAACAAGCTTGAAAATGGCGTTCGAGAGGTCACAGTGACCTTGAACTTTGACCTTGGACCACCAAAATCTAATCAGATCATCCTTGGGCCTAAGTGAATGTTTAAGGCGAATCTGATGAAATTCCATCAAGGCGTTCCTCAGATATGGCGTTAACAAACATCCGTACGGACGGACGGACGGCCGGCCGTACGTACGTACGTACGGACGGACAACCCGGATCCATAATGCCTTCGGCCTGGCTTCGCCGGCGGAGGCATAATAAAAATGAAAAAAAGGGAGATTTTGAGTGCTAGATTTTGCCATTGCACTTGCACTGGGTGAGAGAGATCTGTCCACCAATGGGACCTGACCCATTCTGCAACATGTCTCCAGATATGAGTTAGACAGTATTGTGTGTACAATGATTTAATGAGACACAAATGAGACAGAAGTGCTAATAAACATTTATGCTGCGTTCCATTTAAACCCATGTGTATCTACGTAACCACGTGTATCCCCCATGAGGGGGATACACGGTTCATCCTGTCCCTGCCCCGGCTTCTACCCCTGAAGAGGATAAGAGAAGGAGAAAGGAGGGTGGGAGAAGTCAGAAGCTTATGTTATTTATTCGGGGGAAGGCCATGTCAGGGGCCCCAATCATAAGGGGGATGAGTCAATTTCCGAACCCTCCGATTATAAGTGGTATTACTATAAAAAAGATTATTACAAAAGCGTGTGCAGTAACAATGACGTTGTAGATTTGATCGTCTCCTAGAAGAGCTCCGGGTTGGCTTAGTTCTGCTCGGATTAAAAGGCTTAGGGCGGTGCCGACTATTCCGGCTCAGGCACCGAATACTAGATATAGGGTACCAATGTCTTTGTGGTTGGTTGAGAAAAATCAGCGGGTGATTGCCACAGGTAAGGTGGCCGAGTAAAGCGGTGGATTGTAGCCCCATAGACAGAGGTTTAAGCCCTCTCCTTATCAAGTCTTGGGGTGTTAACACGTTAGATTGCAAATCTAAAAACGCAGACTAGGCGTCTGCCGGGACTTACATTAACCGCCCGTGGCGGCGGAAGATAGATGAATGCTCGCTGGTTAGGGCGCTTAGCTGTTAACTAAGAGTTTGTAGGATCGAGGCCTTCTCATCTAGTAAGGCTTTAGCTTAATTAAAGTGTCTGTTTTGCATATAGCTTTCTCCTCACTGCCGTCCAATGAGGTATATAATATGGTGGTGATGCATCGGGCAACGTTCCGTTCCATAGCGATGTTTCCTGTGTGGTTGTGGAGTAAAAGGTGCTGTGCTACTCAGGCATGGCTAATGGATTTGTGAATGCTTGAGCACTGAGATACAAGGTGGGGAGCAGGCTTCTAGCATGAGACAGCGCCTTGGAGTGAGTGTGCAACAGCAAAAATGGGAAATCTTTAGAATTTCTTCCAAATACTTAACATCGCATGGTCTATATTGGATTTTCTTTTTTTTAGTTCTGACGATTTTAACCATTCCGATAAGTCCATCCACTTACACTGCCCACTGACACGAGGCTTAGCAGCCAGTAAATCATCAGTAGCCATGACTGCAAACATGGCCAGTACTTAGGCAGATGCAGCTGTTTTGGTAAGAGACAGAAATATATGTATTGATACCAAAAATGTCATTTGTATTGTTATTGTGAAACCTGCTCAATACTTATACTGTGGATTAACTCATTGAGTGCCAATGACGACTTTAGTCGTCAATTCGGATAGTAACGTTGAGTGCCAATGACGACTAAAGTCGTCAATTGCGTTTTTTGACGGTGGGACGTGGATCAAAGCCAGATCCATCTCCTGTAAAATTTTGGGGCATGTTGAATGTGTATAACCTATTTTACCGACCCATTAGGTGGCGACAGTACTCTCCAGATTAGAGAAAGTTGAGGAAAAAAAAGCAGAAAAAGCCCTGTGATCAAAGAGAAACCGATGCATGAGCCAGACCGGCACAGATTGCTCTGGCTGCCTGGAGCCAACGTTAGCTGCGAACAGCAGTCAATCCGCTCCCACAAATGTCTCTGTCTCTGCTGCATAGCTTCTCCACACGATTAGCCGCCAGAAAATAAAACCAAAGCCAATGGTTTGGCTTATACAGTGTCGCGCTGGGAGCCGGCGCACAAGGCTGAGTGCTCCGAAAATAGACTGGGTGCAGCGCACTTTGAAACGCGCAGCAGAAAGCCTATAATCGGACGCAGCTTCATCCCAGCTCACAACCGAAACCCCAGAAACGCAGACGAACGCGAGCCCCATCCAGACTCCCCCGACGAGCGGCCGCCATCTGAACGTGGATCCGTGAGGCAGCAGAGCCTGCCATAGCAGGAGGCAGAGACTCGCCTGACACACGCAGCAGCCAGCACAGCGAGCAGAGCCACCAGAGACACTCCCACGGAGGAGGAGTTTGGAGTTGAGGGGGGTGTGGGTGCTGTTTATTGAAGGAAATTACTGTTCAGATGTTTCAGGTCAGAAAATATTAGTTTCAGAGTCAGTGATTTGCTTGAAATGCTTCATTTCACAAAAGGCTCAATATCTCAGCTCCTAGATGGAAACGCCTTTTTTTTTGCTGTTTTTGACCTATCTTCTCCGGCTGATAACTAAAGAACGGAAAATTATATCAATAAACTTTTTTTTGCTGCTGATACAATAGAGTCTCATCGTTCTTTGTGCGTGTTCGGTGTTTACATAGTAATATCACACAATATTCTGTGGGCCTCGAGAAATCACTGAAAACGCTCTGAAACTCTGGCACTGGGAGCGTCCGTTCTCCAAAAGTGGCTGGCACTCAATGAGTTAAGTGGAGCGTGGGGATGTCTCACTGCTACTGTCCGGTAATAGACCAGTCAGCTTAAGGTTAAGAGTAGGATTTGAGGCGCATTTACTGCCAAGTATTTTTTTGTGCCGAACAAAAACATAAAAATGTTGCCCTAATGATCTATAAAAGAAATTATGCATTTGTCGAGTGCCTATTAGTACAGTAGAAGAACATTGTAGACAGAGTTCACTTTTTCACTGGCTGAATATACTCTGCCCATCTACATCTACAGTATGGTAAGCTCAGCCCAGCACTCTGGACAGAGGTAATAATGGACCTGCACACCTGCTTCATTGATAGCTCATTCACTGGTTTCCCCCATTGCTCTTCACATCTGTGTGTGATCATTCCTCATGGCAACGAGATGCTCTTGTGCCATGGCTCTATCAGATAACACCTGCGTGTTCCAGTGCTGAGCCTGCACTGTTCTGTTCCCTCTGGTGTTCACGCTGGTGTTTGGGCAGAGTGTGAGACTTCATGACTGAGTATCAGAGAGGTGGTGCGTGTCACTCTGTGTCTGCTGTGTCTATTCACAAAAGAGTTGCCTCGGGGCCTATCGAGTTGTCCTACCATCATATGACCACTTGTTTCAAACCTCGGGAGGAACAGCTGATTCCGGCTGGGTCACAATCGTAACACAAGGGTACAATACAAGCTTAGTTGCTTAATACAATATATTAAGGCAGGCCTAACGGGGGGTTGGGGGGGGGGGGGGTGGATGGCCGACTGCTAAATCGACTTTCTAAAGCTCATTGAACAGTGAAATTGAAAATTGTGAAGTGTGACAAAACTGTAAGGAGTGTGGTATCCTCCATGTTTTCAGCCTGCTGTGCAAACTACAAACTACCAGTGGAAAAATGTGCTTGTCTCCACTATTCAGCGAACAAGTGATTAGATCTGCAATAACAAGAGTTGAGTGTGCAAAGACCTTGAACGTTCTGCTCCTAGCTTCGAGAAAAACTTCTTCTAAGGTACAGACCGCTGTGCATATCTTATTTTAGCTGCGTAGTCAAAAAGTATTTCTTATCACCAGGGGCCGGTTGCACCAAGTGGTCTTAACTATGCCTGGTCGTAACTCCTACGTCGGTCTTAGTTAAGACCAGTCTTTAGAGTGGATTTACGCCTGTTGCACCAACACGGCTTACGTCTGGTCTTAACTACGCTAGTCGTAGCAATGCGCGTTCATGTGAATTGTCGGGGAATGCGCTCTGATTGGCCCACAAATGTGCCTCGCGCCCTGCTATTTCACTGACCCCCGTGAAAATAACTTGCTTTGTTTTTTTACAGTGGCCACTACTGTATGTGCATCACTACACTACACTCCTCCCACCCTCCCTCGCTCCGGGGGAAAAATGGCGGCGATTGAGCCAGACAGACAGTCTGAATGAAATTGAATGTAACGTTCCCAATTCTATGTATTAAATTCTAAAAGAATTAACAGCAACATTTGGGAAGGCTAAGCCACACAACTAGTTAGTTATAATCTTAACATCGTGCTTCAAAAGACGGAGAACTGGCTGTGTTACGACGATGACGGTAAGGAGTCAAAAAGGTCTCCGCGGAGATCTCTGTTACAGGCAGGCTCTACGCCTCCTCCTGACCAGGCATAGGAGTTACGCCTGGGCATAGTGAAAATAAGGCTTAAGCCGTCTTGGTGCAATCGGCGTAGCTGTTAGGTCGTAAAGTTACGACCAACTTAGCTTAAGACCAGTGTAAGACCAGTTGGTGCAACCGGCCCCAGATGAATACAATGCAAACATATTTGTGAGCCAATGATTCTGACTACATATGCTGTATACATATAAATATACATACAGTATACTGCAGCTGCAAATATAAGAGAAATGTATATTGTTTCAACTGTAATGGCAAAATAAATGAAATGCCTTGTTGATCCATCAATAAATGAGTTGCTCGTGAGATGTCAGCTATGAGTGTCAGCTATAGATCATAATTAAACAGAGTCAACAATGATCAACAACCAATCAATAAGCAGTCAATCAATCATTTTACTCTCACACAACCATTTCAATTTAGTTTGTAGTGGGGCCTAAAAAAGTGGCAGCCTTATACTTGAATTAAGAATATATTCAAATGAATGGGATAACACTTGACAGTGATATTTTAAACAAGGTGTATTGTATTCCCCAAGTTCAGAATCATTTCATCATCTTCACAAAAGCTGCTGCCAAACATCTCCGATCTTCAATGTTTCTCAACTTGATTGCATGCTTGCAATCTCATGTTTTATTGGATCAACTGTGAAATCATGTAAGCAAACAAAGTTCAGGAGGATCCTGGCCTGGAACTGAAATTCAGTTTGCATTCCATCAATATAGGAATATGATTTTCTACCAAATTCAGAGACTGGAAAGGGCAACTTCTCCACCTTTCTGAGCCTAACTCCACCCACTTTGTCAATTTAGGGGGGGGGGGGGAGCATTGAGATATAATATGAATGGAGAGAGTGTCCCTATCTCCTCCCTGTATGGTCTATTGAAGCCAAAATCCTGCCAGATCAGTGAACCAGATTCTGCGCAGTAGCTCCGTTGATTTACAACCTCTGAGAGCTCCCCGCCCCTCTGAACTTTCTTATGTAGAGCTGCTGTTTCTAGAATGCGCACAGTGCATTGTGTATTTATACACAGTCTAGCTCTGTAAATATAACACTTTAAGTTGTAATATTTTGTGTCTCGCCAAAAGTAACCAGGAAGAGTCCCACTATGAGATCAGTTTATCAAAATGACGCCTGTACGAAAATCTGATTTTGGTTGTCGGAGATTTCTCCTCCGGGCTGCTGTGCTCTCAGCCCGGACCGGAAGTGGAGGCTCCTCTCGGCCTCACTGGGGAAATTATCCGATCCACTGCTGTGTTGATTAAGCTAGCCAATGTTTCCGTGGCATTTTGATTAACTTTATGATTTAATTCCTTTTGGAGCAAATGTTGGTTTTACAAATCTAACCTTGACGCTTTACGCTACGTTGTTTACTGGTATAGTGTGGGTAGGGCAGCCTGCTGTAACGTTCCATTTAATATAGCTCAGTGGTAACGTTAGCCTAGCTGCCTAGTCTCGTCTCTGTTAACTACCGGATATCCTTACAACAGCTAAGAAAGGAGCTTGTGAAGAAGGAACAGCCCCACAGTCAAAGCATTTCTCTGAGATATCCATATAAAAATGTTTGTTGCTTTAATACCAGAAATAAAACCTCTGTTTATGTGACGCTAACGGGTTAGCGATTAGCTCATGGCTGGTGCTTGCGTACTAGGCCCCATCTTATAAAACACATTTCCTGGCAGTTGGACAACCTGGTAAGTTCTGAAAATATGTGTATATTATTGTGTTATTCCAGCTATCGTTATCGGTTGTTAAGTTATAGTAATATTAAGCCGATAAATAATGAAAAACAGCCGACTAGCGAAAGTGGCTAACGCTATTGCTAACGTAGCTGGAGTAACTACTAAAACACATATTTTCTGAACTTACTTCAGTCCCCAACCAACGTTAATTCCTCGCGTGCCTTTCTCAAAACAATGTTCTTTTTATTGCGGTCCATTGATATGTCTGGTAGCCAGCACAGCCACCCCGACCTCCAGGGAGCCACTACCCGTGCTAAGAGCCTCTGTCCCGGGTCCACACAGAGCCACCCAGACCTCCAGGCAGCGTTACATGATGAAAGCACAAAGCAGCACTGTATCCTGTCTATGTCAAACCAACGCTAGTTCTATACTGTGAAGAGCCTGTCCAGCCAATGACGGCTTGAGACTGGCTGCCACAGCTGTCAATCATCCATTTTTATCCCTTTTTATATGTCAAATAACTACTTAAAAACAAACTGATCAGAAAAATGACCACTTGCACAGGCATTAGCATGATAATGACTATCTAAAATGATACAAACCACCTTTGGAAAAAAATTATCTGACGTATACTGTGATTATTTCGGTTGTAATTTTCCCATCCACTAACATGGGGAGGCGGGCCTTGTGACCTAATACTGGATTCAGCCGTCAGGGCGGTGATCTAACATGCAGCGGCTTCACTAATGGAACCATGGAATGGCGTCCATCTTTATAAGTCGATGGGGGGGAGCAGGTTCTGACTGAAAAGGAGGGCCGGCCGGCGGGGAGGGCACCAGGGGAGCGGGCAGCAGGGGGGAGGGTAGCAGGAGAGCAGGGGGGGGGGAGCAGGAGAGCAGGGGGGAGGGGAGCAGGAGAGCAGGGGGGAGGGGAGCAGGTGAGCAGGGGGGAGGGGAGCAGGGGGGGGGGGGGGGGGCAGGGGAGCAGGGGGAGGGGGAGCAGGGGAGCGGGCAGCAGGAGAGCAGGGGGGGGGAGCAGGGGAGCGGGCAGCAGGAGAGCAGGGGGGGGGAGCAGGGGGGGAGGGCAGCAGGAGAGCAGGGGGGGGGGCAGCAGGGGAGCAGGGGGGGTTTTGTGATTGCTTCACAGCAGTTAACGTTACATTCTAAAGCAGAAATAAAGTCACACAGTCAAACACGCAGCACAGCGAGAGGGCAGCTCTCTCTGCATGAGACAACAGACAGACAGACAGACAGACAGACAGACAGAACCCAGACGCCCAGGGGGCAGGACAAAGCTGCCATATTTGTTCAACAAATGCTGCACTGTGCACACTGCTTATTGGCTGAGAGCCCACGTGGGTCTAACAAAGGAGCGTTGGCGGGGGAAGGTGCGGGGGGGTTGTTTGGTCTCGAACTTTTGGAGACACGTCTCAGTGGATAACGGTTCTGTCAATAGGAAGAAGAGGGAAATTTGAATCTAGAACTGGGATTTCAACCTGGGGAGAGCAGCCACTATGCATAAAATGATCATATATGACAAATTCAAATACTTGACACAAAAATGTCAGGATTTTGACCTGAATCTATCAACAACACGACAACAACAGTTGAAAATTAAATGTGTCCAATGTGTAAGGAAACATGAACATACCACCGCCTTGGGCTACCAACATACAGTACAGTTCTGTACATGTACTACAGCAACATCTAAAGCCCAGCACAGGCTATACAAATGAGGGCCAAGCTGGGGTAAAACTATAGTGACCTGACAGTCAAGGCCCTAGTTATACCTGCTCCAGGCGGTAGGCCATCTCCTTCTGAATCTGCTGGATGGCACCCTTGGCTGACTGGTCCTGGTGAACTAGTTTGTCCCGCGACTCTCTCAGCTCTTTCAGCAGCTCCTCCACCCTGCCCTCCAACTGCAGACACAAAAGCACACAAAGGGTAAGTAAGCACTAAGCAACGCGTCAGACAACATTTCAGCCTGGACCACACCTGGCCTGACCAGCTAGACAGGATGACATGTCAGCCTGGACCACACCTGGCCTGACCAGCTAGACAGGATGACATGTCAGCCTGGACCACACCTGGCCTGACCAGCTAGACAGGATGACATTTCAGCCTGGACCACACCTGGCCTGACCAGCTAGACAGGATGACATTTCAGCCTGGACCACACCTGGCCTGACCAGCTAGACAGGATGACATTTCAGCCTGGACCACACCTGGCCTGACCAGCTAGACAGGATGACATTTCAGCCTGGACCACACCTGGCCTGACCAGCTACACAGGGTGACATTTCAGCCTGGACCACACCTGGCCTGACCAGCTAGACAGGATGACATGTCAGCCTGGACCACACCTGGCCTGACCAGCTAGACAGGATGACATGTCAGCCTGGACCACACCTGGCCTGACCAGCTAGACAGGATGACATGTCAGCCTGGACCACACCTGGCCTGACCAGCTAGACAGGATGACATGTCAGCCTGGACCACACCTGGCCTGACCAGCTAGACAGGATGACATTTCAAAAGGTTTAGACAGCAGAGGAAGGGGAAGGCAAATGAGCATTGTTCCAGGAAGAGATTGCATTAACCAAATATTTTCCGTCACAAACAGATTTTTTTTTTTTTTTTAAACTATGATCAATCTTTGCTGAGCAAGAATTTTGTGCGAAAAGAATCAAACGGCCGTCCCATATAGTCCCAAATATATATATATGTCCCAAATATACGCTGGCTGTGATTGAAGCAATTAAACGCCGGGGCTATTAATAGACGTTTTACTGTAATCTAAATTTGTTCTTCTGTATATTAAATGTTATTGTGGCCAATGTTTTTGTTAATAAAATTATATTAAATAGTCTCATTATCATTTTAAAATGTCAAATGACGGAATGTTTACGACTCTGTCGTCCAAATTACAAACGACGAGTCGGATGCCCCGGTGCCTCACCTGGTAGCATGTACCACAAAGGCTTACAGGCAATGTACACGAGATGCATTGCGGCTGCGTTGCGGATCCGGCAAAACCGCCGGATCGAGTCTCGCCCATGTTAATTGATGGCCGATACATGCGGTATGGGAAAATTACGCACCTGGTCTATTTCTGTCGGATCCCGCATACGTCTGACAGATTACATGAGTGTGGGTCTGTTCTTCACAGCCGTGAATTTCTATAACGTTACATTGATTACATTGAGCATATTGTTGCTTTGCCACAGTTTATGTATTATATACAATGTTGCGTCAATCTACTGGTTTAGTGTCCAGCCAAAGTGAGTTCATCTGCCCGCTCCGGGGGAGCAGCCATAACGTGTTGGGAGGCAATGTGAATGTGTCAATGGCGTTTACCACACGCTGTTTACCTGTGTTAAAAAACAACAACACGTGTACAGTATAAGTGGTAATTATGATGTAAAAAATATATATATATCTTCACTGTCTACCTACTGTCCTGTCAAATAATGGTGAAAAAGACCAAAAAAATAAACAGGGGATGGACAAACAGACAATGAGAAAGTCTAACCCAACCTCTGGCTCCAGCCCTCAATATGTTTGAAACAAAGGAGAACTGGTACAGTATGCCTATGGCAAGGTAAACCTGAAATAATAATGATGGTATTTATTTAATCTAAGTAGGTCTTCTTTCGCTGCCTTCTCTGAAATTCAACTAATCAGTGTCAACCTAATTGCTCAGCATTTCCCAGTGTTTTATAGCCAAGCTTTATAGCTGCCTTGGCTATAAAACACTAACACCCCCACACCCCACACACACACACACGTCAAATCAATCAAAGTCCGACAAATTTAAATCTGGCCGTCAGCAAGTCCGGCAAAAAAAAAAAAAAATCCATCAGCACAATTATGAAGCACTAATTTCCCAACACCACACACACACACACACACACACACACACACACACACACACACACGCAATTAGACCCTGACCACAAGCTTGAATAAGGAATTTCCTACAGGAAACATTATTATTCTTAAAAAAAAGGGGGGGATACAATGTCTACTATTAACTCATTGAATGCCATGGACGTCCTTCGACGTCCAATTAAATAGTGACGTAGAGTGCCACGGACGTCCTTCGACGTCCAATGCGTTTTTTGACGGTGGGACGTCGATCAAAGCCTTCCGCAGCTCCTGTACAACTATAGTAGCTATTGGAGGTCTATAACCTATTTTACAGAACCCTTAGGTGGCGACAGTGCTCTCCAGATTACAGAAATGTCAGGAATACACTGCCTGAAATAGCCTTGATGAAAGAGAACCCGCTCATGCTGCAATCCAGAGCCATGTAGATTGTTCTGGCTGGCAGCCAGTGGCTGCAACTGACGGTGCGTGCGAACACAGTCAATCCGCGCACACAACTGAGTCCTTCTGCCTCTGTCTGTCTGTCAGCATAGTTTCTCCACATGATTAGCCGCTAGAAAAGCAGCAGCGCGACACTGAAAAGCCAAACCTTTCACTGCAGTCCGCGTGTGGCTTCTCCATGTTGCGCTGCCTGGGAGGCGGCGCTTCCCAGGCTTCCTAGACGCTTGGTGCGAGGCTGTGTGTTACTAGTGTGGGGAGGAGTTTTCAGCTGAGGGGGGGGAGGGGGGGTGGGGCACGCAGGGCAGGACACAACTACACCACATCACTACATCAGAAAATATTACCGTATCTAGAGTCAGTGAATGTGCTTGAAATGCTGCATTTCACAAAAGGCTGAATATCTCAGCTTATAATTTGAAATGCCTGAAAACGCTGAAAACAACCTATCTTCTCCGGCTCATAACTAAAGAACGGAAAATGGTATCAATAAACTTTTTTTTGCTGATGATACAATAGAGTCTCCTTGTTCTTTTTGCGTGTTCGGTGTTTACATAGTAATATCACACAATATTCTGTGGGCCTCGAGAAATCACTGAAAACGCTCTGAAAACTCTGGCACTGGGAGCGTCCGTTCTCCAAAAGTGGCTGGCACTCAATGAGTTAATGGTAAAGTGTCCAGTCTGTCCACTATCAATAGGACAGTCAGCAAATAGTGAGAACTATTCTAGTTAGGAAAAAAGAACAGAAAGGAGAAAGCCAAACATTCACTGGGCTTGCATGTACATCATAAACAATCTTACACATTGTAGCAGCTTGCATTCAAAACAACGCTGAAGCTGCGTTCACACCAACCTATTAACGTTTTTCGCTGGCATCGAGTTTACATACAAAGTCAATGCAAACGAGCGATTGAGCGTATATTCGCCCGGGAGAAAAATCGCTGGGCGTCCGAGCGACAGAGAGAGAGCGATAGGGCGAAAATTCGCTCGTCACCCGAGATGAAATATCTCAACTCGAGCGAAATTTCACTGGCATCAGTCGCTCGCTGTTCAACGCTGATTGGCTGCCGTGTGAGAGTGAGTCAAGGATCACACTGGCTTGGAACAAACCGCATTGACAGCTGACATGAAGTGAAGTCTGTACTACCGGTATAGAGCTTGCGTTAGGAGCACGCTGATAGGCTTAGCTTGTAAACAACTACGGTGGCTCGTAGTGGACAAATATCATGACATTGCGTAACGTTATAGCCCCCAGGTGTCGAGCGATTTAAACAGAGCGACTCCAAAGGGTTGAATCGAGCGACAGAGAGTGTATTTGCCATGTTTCCCATGCTGTCAAGCCTCTTAGCTTTCCACCCAGTGAGGAGCATTGCATTAGCACCCAGTGAGAGGACTACAGGACGGAACAGCACCTGGCACCTGAGGCGGTCCCAGGGAAAATATGACGTGTGCTCTGCTGCTGATACTCTCACCCACAAGCAGTTTTTGCCCAAAACGCCCAAATCTCATTTTAAATTAGCATTAGGATTAGACTGTTGTGATGTCATTATTCAGTTTTAACCATCAATAATTGTTCCTTTTCTCATTATTTCATTTCTCAGAGTAAATACTGTATATTTATTTCGAGATTTTTGTCAATTATTTGTGCTGTTATGGTTATAATTAGCCTAGTTACTCACTTCTACACTATCTTAGATTGTGTTACTTATGGATGGCATGGAATTATAGTGAAAATAGATTATCCCCCCTTTTTGCTGGGGACCCCACTTTGAAAACCACTGGCTTAGGCTAGAACTGTTGCGAGAAGGTTTCAGGATTTATCTCTATGCATTAGGCTGTGATTACTATTTATATAAATCTATTTATTCACATAGATTCATGATATATTATGGTATACAGCCTACCTGTGACATCAATGTTTTGATTCATCCTATGATGTCTCACACTCAGGTGTGCTTTCACAAGACAGGTGTTGTCCATTCAATCAGCTAACCTGTCTTTATAATGGCTGTCTTGCACTGTTTGTATGATACTTGACAAAGTCTATGGCCGAAACTGTTGTCAAATAGCGTTAAATTACACTTAATTGCATCTGGAACGAGAGTGTGTCTTCCTGTGAACAGTGCTGCACTACTCATTTAGTTATCAACTTTGGAGCGTTATTTACCCCCCCTTCCCGACATCCTAGGTTGACATGCTTCATCCCAATCGATTCCTTATTTCTTCTACTTTCATATGATATAAAGATCACCACTCAAGCTTTAAAATTGAGCCCGCTGTCAGCTATCGATTTACAGGCCAAATTCAGTTAAAAAATGTGTGAATCTAAAGTTTGCGGGTTTTAGTATAAGAAATTACAGGATGAAACTTCAATACGACAAAAATAGCGCTGCTCGGTGAACCATTTCCACGCCGAATTTAATAGAAGGTTCGGATAACTTGAAATCAATTGACTTACTTGAATATCCGTGCTGTCTGTAGGGGAAACGCTGCAGTCGAGACGTTGCAAATATTCCAGTTTTCTGACATTGCAAAAAGCCCGTATCGCGCAGCTCGTCTCCCCGCAACTCGAAACTCGTTTTGGTGGTAATCCAATATCAACGACTGTCTGGCTTGTGAACACTTACTGATTGATAAAAAAGTAAATAAAAATAAGAGGGAAATATGATATGCTGCTACTGTCTCAGTAAATCCTTCCTGTCAGGTCAAGCAGTGGATTTCACCTCCTTGATTCAGCGTGAGAGACGACAGACCAGGCAGTGGAACAACGTTGCCGATTTTCAGACGTATTCATCAGCATTGGACAATACAGAATGTCAATCAATGTCAAGCAATCTATCTATCAAACAACAACCAATTAGGGTTTCACCTGGTTTCACGGGCTAAGGGAGAGCTCCCCTCCTCCTCAATCTGATTCGTTGGAAAACACATCACTCTCACTGTTTTCTGTGAATTGCAAGTCTTTTTCAACCAATCTTATTTTTTCATTAGATAAATTACCAAATAAATCAAGCCCACAGGGCGGGTGTTTTTTAATCCCCTCCCCCATGCTGGGACCAGGGCCAGAGTGACTCGTCTGCATGGAGCTATATAATGAATGAAAAAATGAGCGTCTGCACATAAGAAAAAACACATTTGATTGATATTTTATTATAAAAAAAAATATGAAAAATGAAAAATATAAAAATAAAAATAAAAAATATATTTTTTTAATATATATTTTTTTTATATAAAATCCCCAATCTAATAGAGGAGGACCATCCTCCTATGCCTCACTGGAAAAACCTCCTCTGATATATATATATGGGGGGTTTCAAAGTCTGAGACTGTGCCCCCCCCCCCAGTTTACTTGCTTAGTTAATTACTGGACAGTACCTATTATTATTTTATTTTACCCCAGAGACACTCAACAATTGAGCCAAGATAGCCTGATATTGCTGTTTGGAATACCTCAGACTAAAACAAATGCATAAGAAAGGTCTGTCTGAAGGCATTTATTTGTTTCTGACTCTAAAATTCCTCCCAAACTACTGTTTGTCTGTCTCTGAACTATCTGTTTAACCAAAGGAGATCTCCTTTTGATAACTAATGTAAAAACGTACGGCAATATTTTTCACTTCCATTCAATGAGCCACCCTGGGGAGGCCCGCCTCCCACTTTGCAAACCTCTGTGCTATAGACCAAATCACCGTGACATCACCATGTAAGCAACATTTACTTCTGCGTACCACTTCGGGAAGGCGCCAGGTTTAAATTTGCGTGTTGTCAAATAAATGCTGTCAAACTCTCGTTGTTTTCGGCCGACTACTTTCAATTTAAATGTTCAAACGGTTGGTAAACATGCTTGTCCGGTACATGTATTCACGGGACGAATACATGTACCGTGACACCCCTACTGTAAGGCTACGTGTCGAGGAAGCTATGTGACTGATGGATCCTTGAATCTTGTTCAAAATCCCATTGGAGAGTTTCAAAAATGAACGGGGCCAGGCAGAGAGATAGTAAGCTTACTATTCTGCATTCTTCAAAACAGATGTGTTTTTTTGCGGATAACGCCAACAGAGATGACATTATATAATGTTATCTTTTCACTCTTTTCACTGATTTATTGTCAACTGAAGAGAAAGGGAGGAAGACACCGAGTCAAAGTAAACCCTTATATCAAATACATCTGAGTCTCAATCCTTTTGTTGTACAAAGTACAAAGCCTGGGAATCAGCTGGGACGATTTACACATAACCTCTCAGATTATTCACTTTTATTTGTTTATCTGCGAATATTTAAAGGTCCCAATTTGTGCAGCTGTAACCTCTTAAAAACGTGTGTCTCTGGTCCATAAAACATGATTCTGGATTAATTTGTCGAAAATATAGCAACCCCGTTTGTTCTGACGGAGTTGTCACTTCCTCATCTCGTCGCGTCCAAGACCAAGAATGGTCTGTTTCTATAATATATTCAGAACGAACAGTTCCCATTGGCCGCTGAGGGAGAGCCCGCCCCAGGCCAATCAGATTAGCGTCTGTGGACCAGCACGCTAGGTTGTGTCCACAACTAACGTTAGCAACGAGCTATCGCTAACTTAACGGTTGCTACGCTGAAGAGGACATCTCAAAATGCCTAGACTTACCGAATGCACCTCCGCAGTTGCTGGATCACGTACAGTTGGCGTCACTCCAGCTAGAAGTGTTAATTTTGTGGCTATAGACAAAATGGCGCAGGTAGCTTGTGTGAGAGAGACTGCGCGCAGTATGCTTAAGGACCCGCGTGACGTCACATTAACCCGTCTGGGGGACAGTGGCGTGCCGTCCATTAGGCGAACTAGGCAAATGCTAGGGGCGCTTGAGCCGTTAGGGGCGCCAGAGAGGGTAAAAAAAAAAAAACTTTTTCATGATAATAGGCCTACTATTATTTTACAATAGTAGACAAAAAATAAGCACAACAACGTCTTAAATCTTTAAATAATAGTGAAATCATTTTTCTAATTCTGGCTTTCTGGCTGCCTGGGCTGCAGCACTTTCACCATGGTCCCTAATCCATACCACCCCACCCCCTGCGCGGCCGCGTCCCTTCTACCTGCTCGGAGCTTTTTCCCAGAGTGGGGGAAGGGAGCTGGAAGGTGGGTGCTGAGGGTGCTGCAGCACCCCCTGGTGGCAAGAAATGGGATTTTCGAAATTGTTGGATTTGGCTGTCGTGTTTATACCACCACCAACAAGATGCATTAAAAAATAGTTTGTGCTTCCCAGCTCTAATCTTATTTCATACGCTCTCTCTTCAAAAGTGTTTTATTTTCATCATAATCTGGTTTTCCATAATAATAATAAGTTCAGTGTTTATGCCTGTGTTGCTGTCTGTTGTAGTGTAAAACGACTAAAGGGAGAGCAGGTGCTTACATGAAAGTGAGTGAGAAAAGGAGAAGATACTGAATAATGACATCATAACAGTATAATCCTAATGTTAATTCAAAATTAAATATTCTTCTAAATATGGATGAAAGTCCAAAAAACGTCAAATTTTCTTCGGCGCTGCCCTTGCGGGCAGCACCGAGAGTCCCTTCCTTACAGCACCCCCTACCTAAAAGTACTTCCAGCGCCACTGGGGAAGGGCCATTCTGAGCCTGCACTGCAGTGGTGGAATTAGCTGCGATATAATTTTTATTATATTTTCTTTGGGGGAGGGGGGAGGCGGGGGCACCAGCAAAAATCTTGCCTAGGGCACCAACTTGGTCAGGCACGCCACTGCTGGGGGAACAGAGCATTAGGGGGCGTGGCTTGAAGGAGACTGCAGGGGGAAGCTGGATAGGGACAAATCTAACTCTGGCAGTTCTGAGGTTGTGACCACTACAGGGAGGGATGACAGCAGTATATATGCATTTACAAGTAAAAACAGCTTTTGCACGGAATGGGACCTTTAACTTGGCTTTCAGGCTCTTTTCCAGCTCCACCCTGGTCACAATCACACAGGTCAGCACATTGGCACTGAGAGCTGACCAGTACAACGAGCTCCACTGCAGCAGCCAGCTGGGCTTTTACTATGGGAGCTCAGAAAACTTTGTGAAATGCGCACAAAGTCTCAAACCCTTCTTTCCCGTACTTACTGGAAAAGTGAAACCCACCCCGTTGTCTGTCAGACAGTGGGGGTATCTTTCAACAGGGTTTAGAAGTTTTTCTTCTTCTGCCGTTTTATTCTTCTTCTGAACATGTAGGTATTTTGACGTTGACTAAAGAAACACTGCCGCCTAGTGGCCGCTTTTAGATAGGATTCCAAATTAGTGCTTACATCAAACGCAAATGCTACATAAAACAAATACAACAGGGGGAGGGGTTGGTGGGAGTATTAGGCTACTCACATGCGCTCTGTTTACAAACTTGTGTACAATAAAGATTTAAAGTGGGGGGAAATGCCTTTGCCCTGTCAAACAGCTGGAATACAGACATCTGAGAGGGAGGCGCACCCCACACTTTGAAAATCACTGCTCTAGAGTAAAACCTTTTTGTGTGGATTGCCTAGATCTTATTAAATAGTGGACATTTATTCATTCCCACATATTAGACACTATTTCTGATGAAAATAGCGTAAAAAGCAGAATTCAGACATATTCAAAGGGAAAAAAACAGAATTTGGGATTTGTTGCTTTTTTTCCCCGTTTTCGTACCGTGCCGTATTCGTACCGAACCGTGACCCCAAAACCGAGGTACGTACCGAACCGTGACTTTTGTGTACCGTGACACCCCTACCTTACAGGCAATGTTAACTTTCCAAAATTATTATTCTTTGTACTTGGGCCAATTTCCCCCTGCTGCCCTGGTCACTGCTCCACCCTCTGCTGATCTGAGAGCCGTAGACTAGCAACATGTTTCCTCCGACACATGCGCAGTTGCCAGCAGTGTTGGGCAAGTTACTTTCAAAATGTAATATACTACATATTACTAGTTACTTTCATTTGAAAGTAATAAGTTACTTTACAATATTACTTTCTGTGTAGAGTAACTCGTTACTTATTACACTACTTTTGTATTACTTTCACCAAAACAACAGCAGCAGCAGAATGACATTACCGCCCCGGAACCATCCCGAAAAATAATTTCAACCGCCTTGAAATCAGTGTAAACAATCCAAAATTCTAAATGTTATTATTTTCCTTTGTTATTGTCATCTATAGTGGTTGTTTGCATAAAAACACACTGTAGAAAAGGGTCCATAATGGCCCACCGTCAGGCCTGTTCTTGGGGCAGTCGATGCCCAGGAGCCGGCGCGCCAACGACGTAATGACAATGACACCGCCGTGACATCATCAATGATGACGTCAGAGTTCACCTGTGAGGTCATCGGCGATGTCAGACGTCTAGGCTGACTGTGATGGCAGACGGGACTTTACGGGGTCACCGATGATGTCATAGCTCCTTGGACGTTGTGACATCACCAACGGGGTATATAAACAAAGCGTTCTGTGACGCTGTACCCTTCCTTCCCTATTCTCCTTCATAATGTCAACCCTTGCCACGACTAATCTGTGATTCTGACCGATCACAGCCCGTGAGCCCTCATCTACGATCCAGCACACTTCACGAGGCAAGCCCAAAAGCTTCGCCCCCAGCAAGCCCACAAGCTTCGCTACACACACAGTTTGATTAGAAAATAACTATCTTTTTTTAAATATGTGCTTTGATTTTATCAAATGTAACTCAATTTGTAACTTGAGTTACTTGACAAAGTAACTGGTATAATATTACTGAAATCCTATAAGTAATAAGTTATATTACTGAGTTACTGCTAAAAGTAATATATTACATGTAATATGTTACTTTTGTAATGAGTTACCCCCCCAACACTGGTTGCCAGCCGCTTCTTGTCACCTGACAGCAGGGAGCTTCACTGGCAGGACGTAGCACGTGGGAGGATCACGCTATTAAGTCCAAGAAATTGTGTGCTCAACTCAGTGTTAAATACTTTGAGTGCCGGCCCAACAAAACATGAAAAGTCAAATGGAACTGGCAGAACTCACAGCTTCAAGTCTACACCGAGGAAGGCCACAGGCTGAAACGCGTCTGTTTTGTTTACTGCTCTATGTGGATTTAAAGCTTTTTGTGAAACTTCACCTGTGAGTGCTGCCAGTTCCATTTGACTTTTCAGGATCACGCTATTCCCACCAGTTCCCTTCTGCTTTGAACATGTGCTCTGACCAACCAGGACCAGGACAAATACCCATAATCCGGCTTCGAACCCACGGACACAGCCAATCGTGCCTTTATGGACGCCCGACCAAGCTGGGGGCAACATGCGACCCTCGTGTTGGTAACAATGTTAACTTTTAATTCAAATAAAGAACACGAAAATCTCTGACGCATCACCGACACCTACCCACCCACCACCGCAGAGATCCCGGTTCAATTCTTACTTCCGGCTCAGACGTTCCCGACAGACACAATTGGCCGTGTCTGCGGGTGGAAAGCCATTGGGGTGTGAGTCCTGGTCGCAGCACTTGGCGCCTCCTCTAGTCGGTCGGGGCTAGCCTGTTCGGGGGGAGGGGAACTGGGGGGAATAGCGTGATCTTCCCATGCGCCTCACTGTCAGGTGAAAAGAAGCGGCTGGCAACTGCGCATGTGTCGGAGGAAGCGTGTGCTACTCTACAACTCTCCCAAGATCAGCAGAGGTGGTGGATCAACTGACAGACAGCAGAGTTCCAGGGCGGTCAGGTCTTTACTCGCTGTGTCCCACAGCAGGATAAAGTGGTGTCACGTCCCCTCTCATCTGACGTCCACAGGCAGTGTGCAGACAGATTGAAAAACTTTCCATCTCTGTTCAGACAAGATCTGCCCATGGTGCTGGCCTCACTGGGACCTCTGTCTTGACCTATACCTCAGGCAAATGTTGTCTTGTCAGAAGTGCTCCCCCATCCCTCCCAGTGTCCCTGTATTGTTATACATTGACTTCAACTCTATGTACTGAATTGCTTTTATGCAATTGTTGATGTGCAGAATCAGTGCAATTGTTTGTCTAGTATCTGTTAATTATTTGACTCACTCTATCGTTCGTGAATACGTTGTCAATCTAGATCATTTCTGTCATGATAAGCACATTTGAAGACATCTTTCAAACACAGGAGAGAAAGAGATGCAGAATGAGAGAGAGACACACACACAGAGAGAGAGAGAGATTACTCCTTTAAAAAGTAATACAATTACTTCACTTATTACTGTACTTGGTATCAAAAGTAATTAGCTATGTTACTCGTTACATTACTATTGCTTTTGCTCAGGGGCGTGCAGAGACCCTTAGAGGGGCAGGGTCTCACGCTGGATAAAGTGGTGTCACCCCCCCTCTCATCTGACGTCCACAGGCAGTGTGCAGACAACTATCTAGACATGATTGAAAAACTTTCCATCTCTGTTCAGACAAAGATCTGCCCATGGTGCTGGCCTCACTGGGACCTCTGTCTTCTTGACCCTACCTCAGGCACCCACCACTGATTACCGGCAACCAATCAGGAGGTCAAAGGTCACAGCACCAACAGATGGAACAGATATGCAACGGTCGCTGAAACACGTCCTTTGATGTACTGACCCAGTGGTAATAAAAATGAAAAAAAGGGAGATTTTGAGTGCTAGATTTTGCCATTGCACTTGCACTGGGTGAGAGAGATCTGTCCACCAATGGGACCTGACCCATTCTGCAACATGTCTCCAGATATGAGTTAGACAGTATTGTGTGTACAATGATTTAATGAGACACAAATGAGACAGAAGTGCTAAT